>NW_026249814.1:0-84729 GCF_019703515.2 Myxocyprinus asiaticus
AAACTTTTGATCAGGGCCATTTGGGTGATTTCTGTTGAAATAATAAATGGCTTCATATGATCACTATCCTTAAATAAAAGACCATGATCAGTCATATTTTCAAAATCAATGCCAAAATGTCACAATTTCTGTCAGGGTATGCAAACTTTTGAGCACAACTGTATTCTGTAACAAATCAGACAAGGTCTCGAAAATTCGGTTATACTTCAGGTTAAGAGTGCCTGAAATTGTAAGTTTATTTCAGTTGCTTAAATTAAATGCAGTTCAAAGTTTTATATACAATTTTTGTGCATACCCTTTTGTTCTTATTTTAAAGGGGGATGTTACGGGAGTTAAGCAGTTGATTGCTTTGATCGTCCATGTTTTGTTTTGGGTTGTTCAATTACAATTGCTGAACTACACACACGCCTCTGTCTTTCATTTATGCATTAAGCTCTGCATAAACAGTTGATTTGTGCAGGACTCCAGACTAAAAAATTACTTAGGTGCCATTGGCTCCTAAACTGAAGAATTAAGGAGCCAAATGGCTGTTTTTAGTCGCCAAATCACAGAATTGCTCTATTTAGATTGCTGTTCAGAAACAAGATAGAAAGTGTTGGAGATGTGGAAAGTTGAGGTTTGTAGCAAGTAAGTGAAGTCTTTATTTTCTTAACCTTCCCAATCCTCTTGTCGTTGGTGAGTTTGACTATTTGTACCATTTCCCAGATACACATATGGGCAACCTCTACCTGGTCAGACATGGATTGAAATTTGTCGTAACCCTTTTGAATACATACACCTCAGGAATACGGTTCCTGAGGTGACCCCTCTGTGCCTGAATAAAACCATTAAGGTGTGTGAGTACAGTACAGTGGAGTTTCTTTTTCTGCATCTGGTTGACTTGACTGACCTTTTGTGTTCTGCTACAAGATGAATGGCACTGGCTGTGCCTCCCATAACTTCAATATGTCAGTGTTTTTCAACACCAAATTTGAGAACAGTCTGCAAGATTCTTTTGTCATTAACATGAACCTCACTTAAGAGGGCACTGGTGAGCTATTGTCTGATCTGAACAAAAGTAAGCTGCTGCAAGATTGTTCTGTGCATTAATGTTCGTGGGGTTTACCTTTTTTCCCCAGACATTGTCATCACAAAATCTGTAACCGTATCCCTAACGTTTGAAATTGGCAATGTCACGTTTGTGGACATGCCTTAGTATTTTGAACCTGGATCAACCATAAAGGGAAAGGTACATACAATTTTAATATTCTTCAGTTCAGCACTTCACATTGGATGCATTTTACCAACCTCTTTCAATCCTAACAGATCTCTGCATCTAATTTCAATGGGACCTCAATTGCACGTAAGGCAGTCTATCTCCTGGAGAGTTCCAGCTGGTCACCCAAACTGATGTTGAATCTTACTACAAACCAAAATGGAATGGCCACATTCTCCCACAATACAGCTAGTCTTCCTAATGCTGACGTTAATCTGGTGGTATGATTGTTCACTGAGTACACTGATTTAAATTGAAGACTTTGACTTGCAAGAAACCAATTCCATTCATTGTTCCCCAGGCAAGTGCAACTCCACAAGAGTCTGATGGTTCCAAAATACCATACTTCACCACAGATAGAAGGACCGTTAATCTCTTCCAACCTGCTACTCCCTACATGCAAACAATAAGTGAAATTACTATAGTGAAGCTTCTGCAGCCATTGAAATGTGGTGCTGAGTTTACTGTGACAGTCAAATATTCTTTTGTTGGAGAGTCTGGTAACTACAACACTTACATTATCTATATGGTGAGTATATCGTTATTGTAGTGGCTGTTTTAAAATTGGTTTGTTGGTTGGCACTGATGCGCCGGTTTGACTTGTCAGGTGTTGTCCAGAGGAGTGATAATTCTACATGGATTTGAGAAAGTTGATGTGAGGACTTCTGGTTCCATAACCAGTGGCACCGTATCATTCAAGCTGTCAATTGCTGTCGATTTGGCTCCAGTAGTGCAGATTCTGGCATTCTGTGTTCTTCCCAGTGAGAATGTAGTTGTTGGCAGCACAATATTTGACACTGAAATGTTTAAAAAAACAGGTTTGAAGAGCACTTTAACGCCTTTATGATGGGACGAGTGACGTGTGGGTGTGTGTGAGCTGTGGTTTTTGTTTTTTTGCAGGTGTCCCTGCAGTTCTCCCCTGTTATGGCTGTTCCTGGTGAGGGAATTGTTTTGACACTCTCTGCTCAGCCAGGATCTCTGTGTGGCCTCAGTGCAATAGATCAGAGCATCCGGATCTTGGAGCCAGGAAGACATTTGAATGCAGAAACAGTATCCATGTGTAATTGGTGAAATTCCTGTTGGAACATTTGTGATCCATCTCTATTACTTGGTCCTTGTTTGTTTCAAATGAGAGTTTAGTCTTGTCTTTTGGGGTTTAATAAACGCACTGGGTTTATAATAAGGACGTCTCTTTGACCTAGATGTACTCTTATGGTCCCAGGTGTTCAATTTACTCCCGATGCGATCACCGTCAGATTACCCATATGTTGTGGAGGATGAATGGGAGTGCCTGAATGTTAGACTCCGTCGAGCTGTTCCTACAGACCAGGCCTACGAAACCTTCAAGGTAGAAAAGTACTCCTGACTTGTTTATTGTGAGCACTGTAATGCTTAATGAAGAATCCCCTAAATGAATCACATTGACTTTACGTCTGTCTTGTTGCTCTGGCAGAGTGTGGGGATGAAGACTGCTACAAATTTGCCTGTATGAAAACCGGAGTGCATGATGTATAGGGGCCTGAATTATTATCGCAACAGATGTAGGTCCTTGCAGTTGTCTGACATTTCTGTGTAAAAAAAAATAAATACATTCTTAAATGGGAAGTTCTTCCTACTTCTTTAGATATGCTTTGCAACTATTTGCTCCGTAATGGTCTATTGCGCTGTTAGTTCCGGAGTGTGTCGTTTCTACTTGTCATAGATGAACACAATTATGCCTCTTTTGTAGTTCCCATCCTAAAGTGCATCAATATGCAAGCACTACTAGATGTGTTTATTGCTCATCTCTGTTTCAGTTGTGAGTTTTAAGAGGGGTGAAACTGCCGTGGGTGCCATGCAAGGAGCAGATGAGAGCAGTTCCTCTTTTGACCTGACCTTCAGGACATTCTTTCCAGAAACGTGGATCTGGCAACTTGCTGATGTGGGGTTAGTTGGGATTATCTCCTGTAAATGTCAATGGTTGACACCAGAAAGCCATTTGCCCACAGTACTTTCATATCCTAAATGCCTTTGTCAACCTGTCATTTCTTCACAGGGGCACTGGATCGGCAAAGATTCCCGTCAAGGTTCCTGACACAATCACCACATGGGAGACGGAGGCATTCTGTCTGTCCTCCAATGGTCTCGGTCTGGCACCTCCTGCTCTGTTGACTGTGTTCCAGCCCTTCTTCTTGGAGCTTTCCCTGCCTTACTCCATCATCCGTGGCGAGTTTTTTGAGCTGAAGGCCACTGTCTTCAACTATCAGTCCAAGTGCATCATGGTCAGGGTTTGTTTATTTTTGCATAAAGCATCACCTCATCGCAAAATGTGCACTAATGATGTTGGTCTCTGGCAGGTATGAGTAACTCCAGCTCCATCATAGGGCTACACTCTTAAACCGGTGTCTAGTGATCCGTATTCATCTTGTCTCTGTACCAGTGGGAGAAAAACCTTCAAATGGGTTCTCACGGATTCTGTTCTTGGTCTGTTTTGGATCAATTCTCACTACATTGATGTGATTGTCTGGTCTTGTGAGGTTTGCTGATGTCCTCATTTACAGGAGCTCTAAATGTGACCGTCAGTGCACAGGCTGAGCAGTCCCGGACTACGTGTGGCAATGAGGTTGTGAGCGTGCCAGCAAGAGGACGCATTGACATAGTGACTCAAAGTCTACTTGTACTGGTCAGCATGTGTTAACCAACTTTCTGGAGTTTGACAATTGAGCTGCTGGTACTTTTAATGAGAGGAGTTTGTTTTAATGCTTTTGTAGGCTGAAGGATTTGAGAGGATAAAGACCCAAAGTTGGTTACTGTGTCCAAAGGGTTTGTTTCCACTCATTAATTTTCCCAATGTACAGCTAAATGTTAGCCTAGTGCTCTGTGCTGATCCAGTTGTTTTCAGTCTTTCTTTGCACTCTGCTTGGCAGGAAGCCCTCTTTTAGAAGAGGTTGTGCTGACGCTTCCTGCAAATGTGATCCAGGGATCAGCCAGATGCTCCGTTTCTGTCATTGGTAAACTGTTTAATGAGAACTGAAACGTTCAGCTGATACCTCGGATATGGGTTTTTAGCTTTAACATGTTTGTTTTCCTGTTGTAGGGGATATAATGGGCCGTGCTTTGAAGAATCTTGATGGACTATTTCAGATGCCATGTGGCTGTGGAGAACAGAATATAGCTGTTCTTTCTCCCAATATTTACATCCTGCAGTATCTGAAATTCACTCGGCAGCTGACCGCAGCCATCCGAGAACGAGCCACTGGCTACCTTGAGAGTGGTATGCTAACCGAATGGACCTATAAGATTTCAATGTCCACCTGAGTCTCTGAACACATTGCCCATGTACTGGGTTTCTGACCTAAACAGGGTACCAAAGACAACTGAACTACAGGCACAGTGACGGTTCCTTCAGCACATTTGGTTACGATGAGTCCAATACATGGTGGGTTTCATTGATGCAGAAGTGTCCTCTTTGTCACCAGTGGATAAACTGGTTTGTAAATGCAGTTTCTCTTGGAACATCCTCTGCCAGGTTGACTGCCTTTTGTCCTGAGGTCTTTTGGCGAAGCACAGAATTTCATCTTCATTGATCCACATGTCATTCAGAGTGCAAAGGATTGGCTGATAAGCAAGCAGGGTTCAGATGGCTGTTTCATGCAACAGGGAACTCTGTACCACATTGACATGAAGGTGTTTCTTTGCACAAACCGTAACCTATAGACATGAGGTCGGAGATGGTTCTCTCTGAATTGACAGTTTTTGTTTTTTCGCATGTGTTCAAGGGTGGGGTTGGTGATAATGTGACCATGACCGCCTACATCACCACATCACTGCTTGAACTAGATATCCCAGCCACGGTAAAAATGCCAACGGGTTGCATTTGTACAAGCTATTGACAATCCAGTTTTGGCTGTAGTATCACGTTTGCGTTGTTCCAGGATCCTGTTGTCACCAGCGCTTTGTCATGCTTGAGGTCTGTCGTTGGGAACCTGGGAAACACTTACACCACTGCTCTGCTTGCCTACACGTTCGGTCTGGCTGGAGAGACCAACACTCGATTACAGCTTTTAAATGCCTTTGACAATGTTGCTATTACTGATGGTAAACTATATACTAGACATTTAATTTGAGATTTTTCAGTCCATTTGTTTTGGTGTCTTGACATTCTCTCCCTCTTGTCCTAGGACGTCTCCATTGGTCTCAGACTGTATCTGGTGACACTCTGGCAGTGGAGATCAGCTCATATGTGCTGCTAGCTGTTCTTTCTGTAAACCCTTTCTCTGCAGCTAATCTGGGCTATGCTAACGGATTATCAACTGCCTTATGGCTCAGCAGAATCCCTATGGAGGCTTCTCTTCCACCCAGGTTCCGCAAACTACCCAACAAGTGCACCATATTCAGTTAACTTCCATGTCTATATGAATGCAGTTTTACCCATGTTGGTGGTTATTAGGACACGGTGGTGGCTCTTCAGGCTCTCTCCTTGTACGCGGCTGCAGTGTTCAGCTCCGAGGGCTCCAGTACAGTTATTGTACAGTCCTCCGCAGGAGGAGAAGTTTATAACTTTGATGTGAATCGAGACAACCGGCTGCTGTATCAGGAGAAGCCGCTGAAGAATGTTCCTGGCAAATACAGTGTTAAAGTGACTGGTTCTGCATGCGTGTCTGTGCAGGTCTGTATGTTTTGGCTCCTATGTCTGTCTGTCTGTCTCTTTCATGTCCCAATTATACTTGAGCTTGACTACCACTCATAGGTTGCAATGTTCTACAACATCCCACCACCTGTTCAAACCACCAAAACCTTGAGTGTTGAAACTAAAGTGAAGGGAGAATGCAGACCACTTGGAGACAAACTCATGCTCAGCTTCACTGTGAAGTAAGATCTGCTTTAACTTGCATAAATCTTTTTAATGTGTGAATAGACAAGCCACTTTGGAACATTTCTGAACTTGGTGTGTGTCTTCAGATACAGTGGACCAAAAGGAAGTACCAACATGGTTGTAGTGGACATTAAACTTCTGTCGGGCTTCACGGCAGACACCTCAATGGTTGGTGTTCTTTTAAGGTGACTGAAATCCCAAGATGCTGGAAGCTACTTATGTAAACATGAATGATGGGTCCTTTCCACAGCTTGGAGCTCCACCCAATGCATATGCCCCACTAGTGGAGCGTGTTGATATTGAAGATGATCGTGTCCTAGTATATCTGAAAGGGGTGAGCAGTGTATACTGGATATATTAACCCTACCAGCCACATTAAAATATGCTACATGCAGTACGTACATGTTTATCCTGTCTTGCAGGTTTCTAAAAGTGTCCCTATGACTTATGCGCTCCAGCTGAAAGCAGTTCTAGCAGTGAAAAATCTCAAGCCAGCTGTAGTCCGAGTTTATGACTACTATCAAACAAGTATGCGTTTTCTCAATGTGATTTTGGGCTGTGCTCTTGTCTGTTTGAAGAGTCTTATTTCCTGTTTCTATTTCAGGTGATCAGTTTGAGACTGTATACACATCTCCCTGCCCATAATTGTGCTTCAGTACTGGCTACAGGATGCATGGCTTAAATAAAAAAATTAAAGTATACATCAGTCTTTTGTTGCCTCTTTTGTTAGACCAACATTAACAAGTGCTTGTTGCGGAATTGCTCACTTGGTCTGGTCCTTTTCTTTCCTGGCCCACTTTGCTTTAATAAAATGGATGCAGGGCTGTTCGTCCTGTTGGTGTGTGGATTTCCTGGATCCTGGCGTGTATTTTTCCGTTATAGGAAAAACGACAAGCTTGCGCATTCTGTTGCGAGTTTGGATCATTGAACACATGTGCAACTCTGTATGCATTTGCGTGAGGTTGAGACTCATTTTCTCTCCATAGCTGATTCTAGGGCTACCAATTATTTCGCACAGAACCCTCATCTGACCAAATTGTCATAACCTACATGTTGTATTAAGTGGATTTAAATCATGCAGTTAAAATATCACCTCGGTGAATTTGGTAAAATAATTCTTCAGCCTACTCGCATTCTCTATGAATATAGAGTACACTAAGTTTCTGTTTTGCCTACTCGTAATTTAACGTTACACCATTCCCACTGCAAACATGAGGCGACGTGGCAGTGAGCGGATGGGCTCAATGCTGAAACTATTTTTGCCATGTGGCTCAGCAGCTCTGGGTGCAGTACAACACTAAAATAATCAGGAGGTTATTGAAAAGACACCAATTATTCAGACCTATAATACAATTTATGTCTGCATGCAAGTTAACTTAAGGAAAGAATTAAACTGCCAGGTGTTTTTTTTTTTTTTTTTTTTTTTTGTGTGTGTGTGTAGTATAGACACAACATTAACCAATCGCACCCAAGTGTGCTGATGAAGTGCATGTGACTGCCTGCTGTTGTCTTGAAGCAGCACTAACCTCAGCTTATGACCATAATAAAGAGAGAATTTGGCATAGGACCCCATAGGCCTCTTTTCTGTGCAGAGGCGCTGCTGTTTCTCGCGGCAGAGCCAATGTGAACATCCAACCTGACCGCTCACAAATGTGTGAACCTGGCGTTAGATGAAGCGTGTCAAGTCATGGTGTCAGTTTTCAAGGGCATCTGCGAATGGAGACGCCAGGACCGGCCCGCTCTATCTGCGATTTAGGTGACTGCCTAGGGCCACAACGTGGCTGAAGGGCCCCGTGAATATGTCAAGTCAATGTTCATGAATTCGGTAATTTCAGTGACTTTAGTTTTGAAACGGACTTGCTGTATGGCGCCTTGCAATACACGCGATCTGTACACACACAACATACAAATCACAATGATGGTGAAACTTTATAATATGAGCTCTGAATAATCACCAGATGCTAATAACTAAGAGATACGATCAAGAGAGGTATAACAGGGGTGAAGGTGATTGATGTCAGATGGTTGAAATGTACCAGAAATAATACATAGTTGGAAAGCCTCTCTATAATGGTGCATTTTGACGAGAAGAAACTGCCGGATGTGTTTCTTGGTTTCATCAGCTATATGGTTTGGCCATATGGTCCACCAACGCTTAGATGCTATAAACCTCAAAAATATGGACATGTAGTGGCTGTATATGTGCAAGTGAAACTGGTCCTGCTCCGAATGGGATCCGAACTGATATCTCCAGCATGGCTCTACAGCCTCTAGCGTCAGTCATCCGTGTGCCTCGTGATGCCGGGGGAGTGAGGTTTACACATACCGCACAGCTATCGTGTACCAGCTGGCTCCCTTTACACAAGGTGTGATGGAAAACATGAGTATGGGAAGTGTGGGCAAGGGGTAAAACCCAAAGGCTGTAACTGTGGAGGAGAGCACAGTGCTGGATGTGGCGGGTGTCGGTCTTTCAGAGACTATTGAACATGTGCTATTAAGCTGCAAAGCATATGAGAGAGAAAGATATCAGCCAAAAGAAGAATTAAGATCATTGGGTATTGCTAGACTATCAGTGCAGAATCCCATGCAAAATGTTCCTAAGCAATCAGGAATTGATAAAGCTCTGTTGTGTTATATAAAGGATTTTTTATTTTGTAGGTAGGTAATTAATATTGTTTGTTTATATTGGTCACAATTCAACGTTGTCGCTCCACACGCCAGTCCAGCTGGTGTCGCTAATGAGACAATAGTTGGTTTGCCAACCTTCAATAAACAGCACGAAGAAGAAGACGACACTCGAGCTCCTGCAGACTGTTGTTTAGATGAAACTGATGAATTTATCTCAATGAATCGTCAAATAATACTTTTTTAAACATTAGTTCACATGTTAACGCGTCTTTGAGCTTTAACAACTCACCGACCGAGCGGTAAGAGAGAAACCTTCATAAACTGTTTGTTTTATTATTGTCTGATGAACACAAGAGGGGTATTCCAGAAAGCAAGGTTAACTTAGCGTGACATAAACCCTGAACTCTCGGTTGATTGACCCAAAACGTGTTTACTCGCGGGATTCGTTCACTCAGCCGTGAGTTTGAAACTCGGAGTTTGTGCGCGTTCATGGTGATTCTCACAATCGTCACAACGGAAAGAGACTTATTAATATTTCAGTGATGCAGAACATGAAGTTTTAATGACTGTAAATGAGCATTACTTCATCTTCACTCCTAATAGCGACAGGAGCTGCATCGGTTCAGGACTTGACAGAAAGTATACTGAATCACTGCGTGAATTTTTTATTAATAAAACTATAAAGTTATACTGTATATGTACAAGTTTAATTCAGCTATAATATTAGACCTCTCTCGCCTGCATTAATGTTTAATAGGTCGACCTTTATTTGTTTGCACTGAACTTCATTATAAGCATTAACGTTCATATTCTATTAACATTATGATAATACCATTAGGTTTATAGGTTTACTATATATTTTATTTTAAGATGAATTCCACTTGATATTTACCATATTCTGTGCATGCTAATTTTATTTTACTCTATGTATTTGTATCAAGAGGAAGATGGATGGTCACAAGCCACTTGACTGTACATCAGCACTGCACTTTATTAGTCTCACACTGGACTCTCATAATTTTTACTTTCTCTTAATAGTACACTATCAACTGACAGCCCGAATGTCAATACAACACTTGCATATTTATTCCCAACTGATTACATGGGGTTTTTTTTTCAAATCGTGTTTTTTCATATCAAACGACTATTCGACAATGGAAAACGTCGATAACGCTGACTAATCGTTTTTGCCTTAGTCATGTTGCTTGGAACTGCACCCAAGACTTTCACCCACTGTTGCACTTGTGTACATGGTTGAGTGACAATAAAGTGATTTGATTTGATTTGAAGGAGCTCTAAAACACGATTGCACACTAGCAGCTACAGCTGTTGTAAGATGAGTTTGACTGAAACTGCGGAAACTAATACAGAAATCAGGAGCTTGAGGGATCGAATGTCTGTTTAAAGCACCAATGACAAATTACAGTTTACAGAGGTTTAATGCTACAGTTGAAGTCAGAAGTTTACATACACCATAGCCAAATACATTTAAATGCAGTTTTTTCCACAATTCCTGACATTTAATTGTAGAAAACATTCCCTGTCTTAGGTCAGTTAGGATCACTACTTTATTTTAAGAATGTGAAATGTCAGAATAATAGTAGAGAGAATGATTTATTTCAGCTTTTATCTCTTTCATCACATTCCCAGTGGGTCAGAAGTTTACATACACTTTGTTAGTATTTGGTAGCATTGCCTTTAAATTGTTTAACTTGAGTCAAACGTTTTGGGTATCCTTCCACAAGCTTCTCACAATAAGTTGCTGGAATTTTGGCCCATTCCTCCAGACAGAACTAGTGTAACTGAGACAGGTTTGTACGCCTCCTTCTCTCACACACGCTTTTTCAGTTCTGCCCACAAATTTTCTATCGGATTGAGGTCAGGGCTTCGTGATGGCCACTCCAATACCTTGACTTTGTTGTCCTTAAGTTATTTTGCCACAACTTTGGAGGTATGCTTGGGGTCATTGTCTGTTTGGAAGATCCATTTGCGACCGAGCTTTAACTTCCTGGCTGATGTCTTGAGATGTTGCTTCAATATATCCACATAATTTTCCTTCCTCATGATGCCATGTATTTTGTGAAGTGCACCAGTCCCTCCTGTAGCAAAGCACCCCCACAACATGATGCTGCCACCCCCATGCTTCACGGTTGGGATGGTGTTCTTCGGCTTGCAAGCCTCACCCTTTTTCCTCCAAACATAATGATGGTCATTATGGCCAAACAGTTCAATTTTTGTTTCATCGGACCAGAGGACATTTCTCCAAAAATAAGATCTTTGTCCCCATGTACACTTACAAACTGTAGTCTGGCTTTTTTATGGCAGTTTTGGAGCAGTGGCTTCTTCCTTGCTGAGCAGTCTTTCAGGTTATGTCGATATAGGACTTATTTTACTGTGGATATAGATACTTATCTACCTGCTTCCTCCAGCATCTTCACAAGGTCCTTTGATGTTGTTCTGGTATTGATTTGCGCTTTTCCCACCAAACTACGTTCATTTCTAGGAGACAGAATGCGTCTCCTTCCTGAGCGGTATGATGGCTGCGTGGTCCCATGGTGTTTATACTTGTGTACTATTGTTTGTACAGATGAACGTGGTACCTTCAGGTGTTTGGAAATTGCTCCCAAGGATGAATCAGACTTGTGGAGGTCCACAATTTCTTTTTTCTGAGGTCTTGGCTGATTTCTTTTGATTTTCCCATGATGTCAAGCAAAGAGGCACTGAGTTTGAAGGTAGGCCTTAAAATACATCCACAGGTACACCTCCAGTTGACTCCAATTAGCCTATCAGAAGCTAATTACCTAAAGGCTTGACATCATTTTCTGGAATTTTCCAAGCTGCTTAAAGGCACAGTTAACTTAGTGTATGTAAACTTCTGACACACTGGAATTGTGATATAGTCAATTAAAAGTGAAACAATCTGTCTGTAAACAATTGCTGGAAAAATTACTCGTGTCATGCACAAAGTAGATGTCCTAAAGGACTTGCCAAAACTACAGTTTGCTAATATGAAATCTGTGGAGTGGTTAAAAAATTAGTTTTAATGACTTCAACCTAAGTGTATGTAAACTTCTGACTTCACTGTATATTAACCTACTATTTATTATGCTGAATATTATGCATAATAAAGCTATGGGGGAATTTAATCCTAAAGTCATTTCTGATTTGATTTCATCAGTTATTTAATTATTATTTAACTGGAAAAGCATGTACTTCCATTGAATATGTATTTTTGAAAATAATATTTCAATGTAATCGGAGACAATATTAAAAAAGACAATTTTATTTAAAAATATTTTAAATGTATGTCATCAGTGACATTGGGTAAGCAGTATATGTACAGTATATAACATGATTCCGTATTTCCAGTAAGCAGAATTATCTAATATTTCCATTTGGTGTCACTGTTGCCCTGTTGTAGGCTTATTTTAGTCCCTGTTCATCACTGATGGATTATTTAACACTTTTAAGAACAATAGTTTTAGCCAAATTTTACAGGAAAGGAACTGTTTTGCATATGTCTTTATAATATAATAATACTAAAAAACTTTCAATCTTAACTTTTCTTGATTTAGGCTTAGTTTAAAGAACCGTGAACTGAACCAAACCAAACCGTGAGCTCATTATCGTGAACCGAATTGTGAGATGAGTGAATGTTTACACCCCTTACACACACTGATAATCTAATTTAATCATGTATGTTACATCATCTCAATGGGCAGCTGCACTGAAGAGGCACTGCAAGCTTTATGCTTTAGTTTGAGTCAAAACTTATAATTAGAGTTTAAATTTTAAAATTCAAATGATGCTTAGGGAAAAAGTTACAGAGCTCGACATTAAGAATTGACATGTGCTTGTCCTTCGGACAGGAAAACAGGTCATTCACTTGTCTGGAGAGAAAAAGGACATTAATAGTTACATGCTCAAGTAACATGCCAAAGTTTCTTTTGTATATTTTCAAAAATTACAACAGATGCCCAACCTAGAAGTATGTAATCAACTCGATCAGCGTCATTCTAGCAAGTCAGTCCACTGTCATCCATCTTTGGAACGCTCTCAGGAGGCTATTTCCAGTCATGACAGTGCAGCTCCTATCTAATTGAATGGAGAAGACCAAAATCTCAAAATCGTTTGGTCATGTTTACGATCAAAAACATATTTCAAATCAGCAATAAAATCTGACAATACTGGTATTATAAATTGTGATTCTTTACCTCATATTACGCTAAAAAACTAAATTTTCCTGGGTTGTATAACTAATGTGCTTACACGTTCTAGAGTTGATTGACAGGAGATGTCTGTATCTAAAAGGTGATTGGCTCTTTTAACTGTAAGGCAGGACTTCCTTTCTATATCCACTGACCGTTTGGTGTTCAGAGCTTTTTGGTTTCCCTTTAATTTAAATAAAAGTGGTCTATCTCTGCTAAATAATCTCTGACTCGATTCTCTGCGCTGGGTAGGGGAGGGGGTCATGTTCATGGCCTTCGTCGAGCAAGTATTGGGAGCTGCCTCCAGATAGCAAGCGCTGAGTACTGTCTCTGGCAAGCGAGTGTTTGTGCGCCACCCTTGGTGAACAAGCACTGGAAGTCAGGATAGTGTGATTGCCGTGGGTATGGATTGCAAAACCGTGGGTACAGTTTATGAATCTGTGGGTACAGATTGCAAAATTGAGTGTACGGTTTAAAAAATCATGGGCACGATTAGTTAAAATGAGGGAGCAGTTTACAAATATGTGAGTATGATTTATAAATTGAGAGTACAGATTGCGAAATCATGGGCATGGATCAGCGGTTCTCTTTTTATTTCCTCTTATGGGTCCAAAGAAATGAGATAAAATAGAAGAACTACAAAAATATGAAGAAAAAAACAATTAGAAGAGAAAAGACCATGACTTTGAATTTGAAAAACAAATTTACTTTTCTAAAGCCTATTTCTTTAATATCCTTATTTTACTTTAAAGTCAGACCTCTCCTTTTTTTATTTACTGTACAACATATTGTCAAAGAAACGGTCAGAACATCATACAGATCGGAAATTTCTCGTGTAGAACACAACAAATATTGTTTCACTTGCATACCAAATATATATCAAGTAAAATTGAAAAGACCACAATGTGTAATTACACAACAATCACAATCCACACCTTCAAATAAGCCGCACCCTTTTCAATTAGCTTATAAATGCTTGGAATATTCCCATCATCCTATAGGTGAAGAAAGAAGAATAAGGTGGCATATAAAGAGGGAACAACTCCAAGTGTAACAGCTGAAGTCTATTGACATACTATTGCAACAGTGAAGACATGAGTGATCTAAAACCATGCAGAATAAAAATTGAAGATACTGAGGAACAAATAGGTTGGTGTCCATTTTTGATTCTTCGTAATGACTGTTGATGAACATTAAAGGAACAAATCTTCAGACTGTTTGCTAGATCTTGCAGCTGTAGTTTGACAATTATAGAAGCAGTGAAATTACAGTTAAAAAAATAAAACCAGAATCTACCAGATTTTGTGATATTAACCCGAGAATGACAGAACTAACCTTCAACATGTTAGAGATAACATAAAATAGATAGCAGCCTTTGCTGCTTTGAGACATTAAATTGGAGTTCAATTGTATGTTTCACATTTCTGTTTCTTTGATCTGTTTCTGTTTACTGTTCATTTTAGACCTGATGGAGGTGAAAGAGGAAAGTCATTTAGTTCTTGACATAGATCAGAATCACCATCAGCATCCTAAATCTAATAATTCAATAACTGATGAAGAATCTAATATTTGCTTCAAGAGTGAAAGGAATTTCTCACAAAAAAGCACTCAAAGAACAAGAGCCAAATATTCTTTCATCTGCCCTCACTGTGGAAAGAGATTCACAAAAAAAGATCTACAGAGGCACCTGAGAAATCATGTTGGAGTGAAGCCCTTAACATGCACTCAATGTGGAAAGAGTTTCACAGTAAAGAAACCCCTTCAGGATCACATGAAAATCCACACTGAAGAGAAGCCCTTCACATGCACTCAGTGTGGAAAGACTTTTACACAAAAACGAATCCTTAATATTCACCAGAGAATTCACACTGGAGAGAAGCCTTTCCCATGCCCTCAGTGTGGAAAGAGTTTTACACAAAAAGGAAGCCTTAAGGAACACATGAGAATTCACACTGGAGAGAAGCCTTTCACATGCCCTCAGTGTGGAAAGAGTTTCGCAAATAAATCAGATCTAAAGAGGCACCTGAGAATTCACACTGGAGAGAAGCCTTTCACATGCCCTCGGTGTGGAATGAGTTTCACAAATAAATCAGATCTAAATAGGCACCTGAGTATTCACACTGGAGAGAAGCCTTTCACATGCACTCTGTGTGGAAAGAGTTTTACACAAAAAGGAAGCCTTAAGGAACACATGAGAATTCACACTGGAGAGAAGCCTTTCACATGCCTTCAGTGTGGAAAGAGTTTTACACAAAAAAGAAACCTTAAGAAACACATGATAATTCACACTGGAGAGAAGCCTTTCACATGCACTCAGTGTGGAAAGAGTTTCACAAGAAAGAAAACCCTTCAGAAACACATGATAATTCACACTGGAGAGAAGCCTTTCACATGCACTCAGTGTGTAAAGAGTTTCACACAAGCAGGACAGCTTAAGATTCACCTGACAATTCACACCATATAGCAGCTTTTCACCTTCCTTCAGTGTGGAAAGAGTTTCACAGTAAAGAAACCCCTTCAGGATCACATGAAAATCCACACTGAAGACAAACCTTACAAGTGTTCTCATTGTGAAAAGTGTTTCATGATGTCAGAAAATCTGAGAACCCATGAGACAGTGCATACTGGAGAGAAGCCATACCACTGCACTTCATGTGGAAAGAGTTTCATTTAATCAAGTAATCTACTCTCATCTAAGAAAGTGTTGTCCAAATTTGTCATACTAAGCAAAGATAATTTTCAGAGTAGACTCTTTCAAGTAAACGATGTGAAATTCAGATAATCACAAAGATGATATTTCATGATCAGAAACTACATTATAACTGGCAATAGCAGCACAAATGGAGATTGCACCAGTTTGATCTTAGAGTTCTGAGCCCAGCCTAGTGTAATCAAACCAGTTTGATCATGCATGCGTTTTCACTAGCCAAAATCCCACACCCAACAAAAAGTGATAAAGGTACTGGAGACTGTTACTGCATGCATTTCTTTGGAAATTTTATTTGAATGAGAAAGATATGAGTTTAGCAGGACAGAAGACATTGTCCATAATTCATGGAAGTCTAGACTTTAAACCCATTCATTCTAAATTGTACTTACCTTTATGAAAGTTTACTATTGTTCTTCCATTGCTTAAGAGTGGCATTTCTAATAATAAGTTCAAAACTACTGGTAAGACCATGAACGGCCCTATATTACCATGGTTATAGACTTTCTAAAAAATAAACTAGTATTTTTTTTTAATGAAAAAACTAATAGCTTAAACACTGTTTGGATATTAGTTAAATGCAAGAACACTTTTTTTTTTTTTTTTTTGCTGTTTTTGTTTTTCCAAGTACTGTATAATGTGTATTTACTCTGAATTATTTACTTGAATACTTCCTTTTTACTTATAATGACTAAAGAATTGTAACCAATAAAACTTATGTTTTGAGGTTGCAGTTGTCTCCCTGCACTTTGATATTTGAGTGATCCACCATACTATTGAGTATTACGTTGACAGTTGAGATCATCTTGGGCTCGCTGTCATCATCTGCCAATGATATTGACTGATCTGGTTGAACAGGCCACTCACTTTGTAGTTTCAGTAGAAAACTAGGCCCTTTGATCCAGTTTTCACTTCTGATTAGGTTTTCAGCATCTAGACCAGTGGTTCCCAACCCTGTTCCTGGAGGCCCCCCAACACAGCACATTTTGTATATCTCCCTTATCTGACACACCCAATTCAGGTCTTAGAGTCTCTACTTATGAGCTAATGAGTTGAATCAGGTGTGTTGGATTCGGGAGATATCCAAAATGTGTAGTGTTGGGGGGCCTCCAGGAACGGAGTTGGGAACCACTACTCTAGACCATTAGAGCTTACATACCTCCATTGAGAGGGTTTAGAAGACTCTCTAATGAGCGAGATTCGGTTTGCAACAAACGTCTTGAGTCATTTGCTATGCATTTCAGGACAGTGGTACTGTCTTTCCAAAAGATAGACTCTTCAAGACGAATCTGAAGTTCTTCAGCATCCTGTCCATTTTGACTGCGACGGCTGCTGCTGTCAACTCCATTCTTGGGATAGTAACTTGCTTGAGTGGTGCCACTCTGGACTTTCTCATTAAGAATGCACAACTCCTTTGATCATGTTCATTTGTCAACCAGAGGAACGTGACGGTCCTGTATCCATTCTCACTAGCATCTGCAAAGTGGTGTAGTTGATAGGTTTTGATGTGTCCAAATCCTGCAGACTTGATGCTTCTGCTCACACTAAAGTTTGAAAGCTTCTGCAAATCTGCTGGCCAGGATGGCCATCTCTCAGCTCGTTTCTCCAAAATGTCCTCATCCCTTCCTACTTTCTCTGTGCACATGATGTCACATAGTATGAGCTTTGCTGGTAGCACAAATGGTACTATGAACTTAAGAGGATCATAAATAGAGCCCACAACTGACAATATGCCTCTTCTGGTGAGTGGTTTGAATTCACAATTGAATTCCTAAAGCTCTTTCCATAGAAAGTACTTCACTGTCCAGATCCAAGTTCTTAACTTCAGTAGCTCGTTCTTCTTCAGGATTGGATGAGAGTATTGCCCTGCTATTACTAGTCCACTTTGTTAAATGGAACCCACCTCAACTACAAAGCTCTCTGATGTCTCTTGCAAGAGCGATTGCTTGATCTTTAGTAGCCAATGATTTCATCAACATAGAAATTCCTCAAGAGCATCTGAGCTGCTTCTGAAGTGGTGTCATTAGTTCCATCTTTTGCTGTTCTTCATGAACAACTTGGAGAAGAGGTTGCACCAAACAGGTGCACGCACATCCTGTACTCCATTTTGATCTAGATTGCCCTCTGGCCACCAAAAGAACCTCTGGAGTTTTGCATCTTCACTTGGCACTTGGACTTGAGAAAACATCGATTCAATGTCAGACATCATCTCAACCAGTTCCTCAAGGAATCTGACCAGCACTCCAATAAGCGTGTTAGTGAAATTAGGCCCCTGAAGTAACTGATCATTCAAAGAAAATCCATGGTAGGCTGCATTACAGTCGAAGACAACAAGAACTTTCTTCTTTTTGTGATGGTACACAACAAGGTGAGGAATATAGCACACTCTTCCATCACCACAATGCAACTATTCTTCAGGTACTTTCCTGGCACACCTTTTCTGAATGATGCTGTTTATAAATCCAGTGTAGTCCTCATGGAACTCAGGATTCTTCTTGAGTCGTTTCTGAAGATTCTTGAGATGCTGCTCTGCTATATCCCAGTTGTTTGGCATCTGGGTCTTGTCATTATTCAAAGGCAATTTAATGCAGTAGTGACCATCAGTGAATTGAGTAGACTGTTACAGACATCATGAATTGTCTATCTTCTTGAGATATTTTCAGTCAAGATTGAACTACTTTATTAGCAAATCCTCAGTATTCTCCACAGATTTGCGATTCACTGTATAGCTGTGTAAGCCAGATGTTCTTGTCTTGACGCTCTCTTCTTATGGTCCATTCACTATCACTGTCTTCACTGCATATGGTCTGTTGTTTCTACAATTTATCAACTTTCCAAGGTTCCATGGCCTTATGAGCATTCCCTCCAATCAGTAGCCCCACTTCAGCTTCAAAATGTGGAAGATGAACTTTATGCAGGTAAGGCCATTTCTGGATATCCTTTTGTTCAGGAATGTTTTCTTTCTTCACAGGTAAGTGTTGTTGAGTCAACACACTGGGAAGATCAATGTAGGTTGTCTCTTCTAAACCGCACATCTCTAAGTCAGACAGTAAGTATCCATGCACCTTTCTTTGTTGAGAAGGTACAGAGTAGAATGTCAGTCTTCTTGCCCTTGATATTCAGTCGATGCATGAGTTCTTCTGTGCAAAAGGTGGTTGGGCTTCCTGGGTCCAGGGAGATGCAAGTCTCTACTGATTTTTCACTCCTGTTGGACTTTACCTTAACAGGTATTATACATTATTATAGAAATGTCACAATCCCCGGTATATCCATAAGTCTCCTGACCCAATGAGAGAAGAGTATTGAAAGCTGTAAAGCTATTGTCTTCAGACTTCTCGCCCACAATATCGTCCTGTATGATGACATGTAGGATACCTGCTTCAATGAGCAATCTTGGCATGACATTCTTTTCTTGCAATCTTTCCTCAGATGTCCTTGTCAGACATCCGAAGCAGAGACCTTTACTCTTTTGAAAATTAATTATATCCTTGTATTCCTGTTCTTTATGCATATTGCAGGAATCCAGAGTATTTTCCTTGCTACAGAACAAACAATATTTTCGTTAGGCATGATCAGACTTCTCTGTACTCTGTTTCTTCCATTGTGTGTTTTCAGTTTTGTCTCTTCAAGCTGGTGAGACACTTGTGGTGAACTTCCCTTGAAGCCACTTTTCTTAGAGCTCTTCCTCTCTGGAGACCTGTACTTTCCCTTTCTCCCATCTTTAATATCCTAGAAATCACAGAAGAGAGGGTCGTTCAGATCTTGCGCATTCAAATCAATAAAGTCCACCAAATCTTCAAATGTGGCTCTTCTTCCATTCCGTTGCTAGATATAAAATGCTGTGCTTTTCCAGTGTTCTCTGAATTTGAAAGGAAGTTTTGAAATGACCATTTACATGTTTGTGGGATTGTCCATCTCATCCATGAATTCAACATCCACCATGGTGTTTCTACATCCAACTAGGAACAAGGCATAGGTCTTCTTTGCCTTACTTTCTTCTGCCTTGATCTGTGGCCATTTCAGAGCTTTCTCAAGGTAAGCCGTGGCTATCGTCAGTTCATTACCATAATGCTGCTGGACAAGATGCTTAGCCTCTTTGTATCCCCTCACAGGACTCGTATGTTCACAGCTGCAAACAAGAGCTTGTTTTTCCCCACTTATGAACTGTTCCAGATAGTACAACCTTTCATGTGGGCTGTTTGTTTTGTCCTTGATTACATGCTCAAAAGCCATCATGAAAGAGGTATGGGCAAGAGGATCTCCAGAGAACACTGGCACGTCTCTTTGAGGTAACTGAGACAAGCTCTGCTTGATCAGCAACACAGTTATTTCGTTTTGGTGTTGCATCGCTTGGAACTGATGTATGTTAATATCACTTGACCGTTGAGAATCCCCATAATTTGTAACCTGGCATGATAGTCTCCCTGTAGGGCATTCGTTCTGGGTGCCTGATGATGGCTCAGACCTTCTGTGTGGAATAGGAATTGGCTTAATTTGACATTCTTTTCTGTCTTCGGTTAAACCATCAGCTTGCACTGTAATCTGTGACTTGTAATAATCATTCATACCATCCTGACCTTCTTCATGCTCCTTTAACACTTTGATCTCAGCAATTGATGCAGCAATCTCTGTATCCATTTCGTATTATTCTTTATTGGCTTTTATTCTTAATTCTTCAGCCTCTATTTCTTGCTTCTTTTTGAAAGCATTTGCACGTGCTAACAGTGCTTCATACTTAGCTTCCTGCACAAGCAGAACTGGTTGTAGATTGCATCACGGAACTACTCTTGACCACCATTGTCATCTTCGTCTTGGTGTTCATACTCATCAGATTCATCTTCTTGTCACTGAGATCCATTTTCTTAGATCAAACATAAACTGCTGAAAATTTTAAATTTTAAGTTGAAACCAATTAGACTGATCTTTTTTTATCCTCATCAGGCATAGTGAATAATTTTTCAGCATTCATCTCTTCAAAATCACTTAAGATCTGGCTAAGGACATTCAGTTCTCTTTCTTATTTTTCTTTTATTTTTGTGATTAACATTTTTTATTGATTCATACAATAAAAAAAGAAAAGCAAAAAAATATATACACAGAATCAACATCAACAAATCACAGAATGAACCTTCTTGGATCTTAACACACCACCAAAAAACATGGGTTGTGTCTCCATCTTCTGATTGGCATCTCCAGCAGGTGGGTGTGTCTTTAAGATCAAGCCTATACAATCTAGAGGGGGTCCAATAGAATCGATGTAAAATCTTGAATTGCATAAGGCACACCCTTGCATCTCTAGATGCAGACTTGATGTTTTTTAGAATCTTAGCCCACACTCCCTTCTCCAATCCCAAGTTTAAGTCTTTCTCCCATAATCTCTTGAGAGAAGTTGAAGCTCCGTCCCCCTGACTCTAAATTAGCAAATAATTACCACTCCCAGAGTATCTGCCATTTTAGGGGGGTGTATACTACTCCCAAAAATAGTACAGATCATGTGGCACAGCTGTAAATACTTAAAGAACTGAGATCTGGGAATCCCAAAATGTTGAACCAAATTTTCAAAGGATCTCAACACTCCACTCTCATATAGGTCAACGAGTGTAATAACCTCCCTCACAATCCACTCTGACCAGCAGAAAGGGGACTTATTAATACATAATTTTGGGTTCAGCCATATGCTCAAGGCAACATTTAAATATATGTCCGAATTAAACACTCTGGACACTTTTGTCCATTCAGAGTGCAAATGCGAGATAACGGGATGTAATTTAACT
Source organism: Myxocyprinus asiaticus (assembly GCF_019703515.2). Taxonomy (NCBI): domain Eukaryota; kingdom Metazoa; phylum Chordata; class Actinopteri; order Cypriniformes; family Catostomidae; genus Myxocyprinus; species Myxocyprinus asiaticus. The sequence goes on from NW_026249814.1 coordinate 21,428, forward strand.
TCTCCGATTAGTTTGATAGAAAGGCTTTGCAATGGCGAAATAGGGGCAAGAACGTCCTGTTCAATACAAAACCAGGGAGGGGCTCTCTCGGGTGGAAACGACCAATGAGCCAAATGTCTGAGACTGAATGCATAATAATAAAACAAAATCTTGGGTAGGCCTAGCCCAATATTATAACATGAGGGGTGCCAGCGGCATGCAACATCCCTTCAAGATCTATAAAAAAGCCCAGATCATCAACGTTAGGTGCGTAAATATTAGCCAAAATAAGACTTTGCCCCTGAATTTCAGCTAAAACAATAATGACCCTTCTTCCTAATTTATCTTTAATCTGTTTGAGACATTTGAATTGTAGATGTTTACTTATCAGCGTAATGACTCCCTCTTGAGCCAGCACTAAATAAAATGTCCACCCCATATCTTCCCAAATTTTTCAGCTTCCTGTGGGGAAAGATGTGTTTCATGAAGAAACACTATATAATATTTCATAGGCTTAAGAGAAATAACCTTCCTTCTTTTTATGGGGTGCCTCAACCCATTCACATTCCATGTGGAGAGAGACAATCCACTAATATAAACATTTGACATTTTGACATATTAGAAAAAAATAGACTGTGTGTCAAAAACAAAATTATAAAGACCACATTCCAACATTAGTGCAACAATTAAACCCCAAACTTCCCCCGCAACAGAAAAAGAAAAACGTGAGCATTAACCCCACGCACAACATCGCCAACTGGTGTCCATCCCTCTTAACACAAACGGTCCATCTACGCCTACAAGAGCCTCCGCGATAACTTTTCCATCGGATTGCTCAAGTCCGTTGTTTCTATACAAATTTCATGAGACAGAATTACACAACAAAAGATAATCTATAAAACAAACTCCAGCCAATTGGTGGAATAAACACAAAGAATGAGTAGCTTCATCCACATAACTGTCCTGAAGGTGTGTTCCTCCACAAAACAAACTCCAGCCACTAGGTGGAACCAGCACAAAAAAAGGCCCTCCATTTCCTTGGACAGTCAAACGAATGTTCAGTGAGCCGGCCCATTCAGCTGCTACATGAGTGCAACAAATGACCTAATCACTCCAATGACTTGCAAGAAATACTCCACAAAACAAACTCCAGCCAATAGGAGGCATAAGCACAAAGAATGTGCAGATTCATCCACAACACTGTCCCGAAGTTGTGTTACTCCACAAAACAAACTCAAGTTTAAACTGTTTTTTGAAAATGTATTCAGAATTACAAAAGCAAGAAAACAAAAACAGATATAAACTTAGTTAATATCAATTAAACTCTGGTCAAAAACTGTGTTGCTTCATCTTTCTTTTCAGCTCAAAAAATAACAGCTTGTTCTTCATAGCCGTTCAACTGGGAAACAGAGCAAACCAATACAGCATAGAAGGGCGGTGTTTTAGCAAATATACACAAATAATGTATCTAACATTTATGTAACATTTTCTATATCAAAAACCTTTACAAATCAACAGTTTCTAAATTCTAATAGAATTATTACAATTTTTCTTATTTCTTTCTTGATTCAGTTATTCAGATTATAGCTCTAACAACGTTGCTTGGTGCAGAACAATCTGAAATCATGTGTAACAGACAGATGAAGTTCTCTTTGCAGTCTGAACTACTTCAAAATGTCAGATGTTTTTAACAAATGCATGAGACACTGTGCAACGGTCAAAGACGTCCATCCAGCATGTGTTCACAAAGGAAAACAATTGAAAACAGTGCAGATGTGCAAAAACATGCTGGCTGTGAACAGCACCTCACGGTACGTGTCCACTAAAGCAGAAGAAAGCGGAAGCATTTCTCAACTTTTTGACACTCTCGTCACTCTCAACGCTTGTTCCACGCCACTGTCAATCCCCCTAGCTATTGTGGCACTCGGCTCCAACAGGAATTAATTGAAAATGCCTGCTCAGCTCCGCTCAACATGCATCAGTGACTCCTCCGTTCGCAAAGAGTTCTCATCAGGAAATCCTCCACGTGCAGCAATGATAGCTTTGCAGATCCTTGGCATTCTAGCTGTCAGTTTGTCCAGATGCTCAGGTGACATTTCACCCCACGCTTCCTGTAGCACTTGCCATAGATGTGGCTGTCTTGTCGGGCACTTCTCACGCACCTTACAGTCTAGCTGATCCCACAAAAGCTCAATGGATTAAGATCCATGACACTCTTTTCCAATGATCTGTTGTCCAATGTCTGTGTTTCTTTGCCCACTCGAACCTTTTCTTTTTGTTTTTCTGTTTCAAAAGTGGCTATTTCTTTGCAATTCTTCCCATCAGGGGTGCAGGCCTTAGTCTTCTCTTTACTGTTGTACATGAAACTGGTGTTGAGCAGGAAGAATTCAATGAAGCTGTCAGCTGAGGATATGTGAGGCGTCTATTTCTCAAACTAGAGACTCTGATGTACTTATCCTCTTGTTTAGTTGTACATCTGGTCTTCCACATCTCTTTCTGTCCTAGTTAGCCAGTTGTCCTTTGTCTTTGAAGACAGTACTGAACAACTTTGAATGAAAACTTCATATTAATTGGCAATTTCAAGCATTGACTTAGTTAATGACTGATGAGTTTCTAGAGAAGTGCTGCTGGCACTTTTTTTTTTTTTTACCTAATATTGACCTTAAGACATGCCAGTCTATTGCATACTGTGGCAACTCAAAAACAAACACAAAAACAATGTTTAGCTTCATTTAATGAACCAAATAGCTATCAACTGTGTTTGATATAATGGCAAGTGATTTTCTAGTACCAAATTAGCATTTTAGCACGATTACTCAAGGATAAGGTGTTGGAGTGATGGCTGATGGAAATGGGGCCTGTCTAGATTTGATCAAAAATGACTTTTTTCAAATAGTGATGGTGCTGTTTTTTACATCAGTAATGTCCTGACTTTACTTTGTGATCAGTTGAATGTCACTTTGGTGAATTAAAGTACCAATTTATTTCCGAAACAGCAAACTTTTGGCTGCCAGTGTATATATGCATGAATTCACATTTATTGTTTATTATTTGTTTTATTAATAGTAAAGTCTTTTGCACAACTTCCTAATAATTCTGTTTGAGTAGGATCATTAAGATGGTTTCTTCTCCTAAACTCTTTTTAACTACTAATTTTATTTTATTTTTTATAAGTTATTTAAATATGCTTTAAAAATTCATGGCACTATATTTGTAAGTTCCTTAAAAATTTTGTCTTAAGTCAATCAGACATAATTTATCTTAGACCACTAGAGAACAGCACATAATCACTATTATTTAAAGGAATTACAGTCTTCATCTCATGTGAGTGTACACCATTAAAATATGTTGTTCAAATAATTTCAATGTGTTCCTGTAGCTTAAATGTAGAGCATGGCACTAGCAACACCAGGGTCATAGGTTCAATTCCCAGGAAACATACAAACTAATAAAAAATATATATTTTGTATGTACTTTAAGTGGTTTTGGATAAAACAGTTTGCCAAATGCATAAATGTAAAAGTACTATTCATTTCTTTGTGTTAACCTTAAAATAAACAGGTATAGGAATGATGAAGGCAGTCACTTGCAATGTGTCTTTACAATCAAATGTCTTCAATAATGATGCAACAGTGCATTTACTGCAACACTTTCAGAATACAAAGTGTGTCCATACTGTTAACCCTTATAACTAAATAAGGCTGTTCATTTAATACACTTGCAACGGCATGTTTTCATCTATGGTTTACTCTATATTGTTGGATACTTACCTCTGTGTGTGTTTGTGTAAGAAGTATCATTGTCTGAACATGCGTCTCACTGAATCCCTTCATCCATAACTGGTCTCCTTTTCAGCCACAGTATATTCTGGAAAAGATTAAATACCTTCAGTCTTGTGTCTTTCCACATTCATATTTGCATGATATGGGTCTGTAATAATGAACAAAAGAAGAATAAAGAGGTTATTACAAATATTCACAACAAAAAATGATTTGTACTAAACCATTTATTACATTTTAACAATTAAATTACATTAGGCGGGGCCTGGGTAGCTCAGCAAGCATTGACGCTGACTACCACCCCTGGAGTCGCGAGTTCGAATCCAGGGTGTGCTGAGTAACTCCAGCTAGGTCTCCTAAGCAACCAAATTGGCCTGGTTGCTAGGGAGTGTAGCAATGTGGCTGGAAGACAACACAGCAAATCTCATTTGTGGTAACAGTAAGTTACATTAATACCTTGAGTATTATTAGTATTGTTGTACAAGCAACAACCTTGATACACAAGAATAACACACTATAATAATCCATCTCTGCCCAGACGTAAACCTCTTACTTGAGTCACGTGAGGACATGGGTAGAATGTGTGTATGTCTGTCGTTTGACTCTGACTTGGTTACTCGAATCTCGGGTGATGATGGGAGGCCGTTTCCTTGCTCTGTCCTCAGGTGGTACGGCGAGTTGGCGGAGAAATCAGCAAAGTCGACTCGGTTGAAGAAAAGAGAAATCTTCTTCACTTCTGCAGGCAAAAGGGTGAGACACGGATTGCTCGGCGGTCTCCTTCAGATCCGTTAGCATGCTCGGTGGAACACAGAGAAACCTCAGCTCGTCCAGCGAGATGGAGATTGTATGGCCAAAGTTCAAGTATGTACGTTACTTCCTTGGGCAACAAAGCTACACCTGGGAGCAGCAGGGCTGCAACTAGACGTTGTGCATACCGTCGCTGGAAGCAAAGCTTAGAAGGATCTCTGAGGTTTTATACTCTCGATGATGTCATGGTTGAGGGATGTGTTCTGTCGTGCGTTTCTTCCAATAGGAGTTGAGAGTTCGATCTTTCAGAATTTCACACCTAGGTGTAAAGTGAACAAGGCTTGATGGGATCTGTAGTATGTTTTGGACTCTCTTTGTTTGATTGTGGTGCTGTTTGCGTTATCAGGCTTTGAGTGTTCCTACAGTACTCAGTCAGGTTTTTTGACTGTGTGTAGGCCTGCCTCTGCCTCCTATTTGAGCATCTGAGGCCTAACATTCCCCATTTGGTATGAAGAGTTGGTTGTTGTCCAGCATCTTTAGAGTAACTGAAGGGCTGAACAGTTCCTGTAGGTTCACAGTAACCTGTGGGTTACGCTGTCCATGTCTTCCTGATAGAAAAGAAAACGGTTGCACAGTCCATACAGTTCATAGAGTTCACAGATGCTTTATCGTCTGGGCAGAGACTGAGGCACATCTGGGCATAGAACTTCTAGCTAAGTCTAAAACTACATTCATCACACATAAAGACAAACATTCCAAGTTCTAGGTAGGCACAGCATTAACCGTAACACAATCCTTTGCTGTTCTTTGATCATAACACAAAATCATAATAGAACCTGACAATGGATCCTAGGACCAAAACGTTAAGGAGGTTAGGAAAGGAAAGGAGGATTAGAGGTTAAAAGGCTTTCCTTAGAAATGATTGGGGTTAACCATCCTTCTTGTACAGCCGCGTTTTACACACCAGTCTGAGCCCATCCCACAGGTCTGGCCTGTAGGTTTTGAATGTACCTGTACAGGGCGTGTGCAATAATTGCCATGGTGATCCAACCATTAAGGAGGAGCCCGAGGGCGACCAGACTGATAGGGTGTTCTTGATAGGATGACGATCTGCTTTATGTGACTAGAAAATATAGTGGTAAAGCCAGTTGGTTTGAGACTGAACTTCACAAATTTCGTCCCTTCAGCCTGAAGCTGCTGTTGAAGGGTGTCATCAGTGGTGAGGTTGTGATTTCTAAATGCATCCATGATCTCAATTTCCACGTCATGTTCGTCGACGCTAAGATGATGGAGGACAATATCGTCAATGTGCATGGTGGCTTCTTGGGGAAACGTTAAGAACACCATCTGGTTTGGTAGCGTTAGTTTAGTGGCTGTATCATGGCGGTCGTATGACATTAGATTTTCTGTGGGTGGTGTGTTAACGAGACAGCGATTGCCTGCTCGCTCCACCTTGGTCTCTGTTCCTTCATCTTTGACAGACATGCTACCTTGACACTTTTGTCGGCTCTTAGGCCGCAGAGGTAGTTAGTCGCCTCTATAACAAAGGCTTTGCTTGGACAAACCCAATGAATGTCCTTTGTCATTGTACACATGCTTAGGTTAGGGATAATGTAGAGCGAGGGGTCCTCATCATGGTAGGCGAGTATTGGTGAATATGTGTTACCTCTCCGAAAACCAACATTCAGTACGGACTTTAGTCGATATATTCTGCCTTTCTATGATGGATAGATTGAGGATGAATCCTATTCCGAGGTTCTAAGGATTTACATAGATTGGAATTGCACTGCCAAGACTGTATGCCAGGTGTTTCTGTGAAGGTTGCACAACGGAGGTCGTAGCAGATCTATGGAATTGTTTGACAAGGTCTAGGGAGACCATGTAAGCTGGAATCCTTCCACCACTCAGAGTGGTGCTAGGAGTTAGTGCATGCTGATGTGATGGGTTGAGGCATGCAGCTATCTTTATGGTGCTATTGTGGTGTGTCTTCTTCCCTTTGGAGTGAAAACGGCTTGAAGAGCTTAATCTGATTCAAATGGACCCATTTGTATATTGGTGTTTGGCTTGATTTTGAGACCCTGATGCAGTAGGCTACTGGTGAGAGCTTTCCCACTATCTCGAAGGGGCCTGACCAACTTGGTAGGAACTTTTTAGAGATTCCGGCCGGTTTGGTGAACCTGAAATAGAGTACATTGTTGCCTACTTGGTACTCTGGGTGAGACACATTCCTGTCATAGTTGGCTTTGGATCCCTTGACGCTGGCTTACAATTTCCTCTGGGCCCACACGAATGTGGCCTGAAGATGGTCGTGCAGTTCCGTCACGTATTGGTGCGTGTATAGGCGGTTGCAACAATGACGTCTTCGGGGCGGTACAGAAGGTGTAGTGGTTCTCTTCCAGTCATCATTTCGAACGGTGTGACTCCTGTGGAGTGGTGTGGAGTAGACCTAATGACCATCAGCACCAGGGGGAGTTTTACATCCCAATCTCTGCCATTTCTGTTAACATATTTTTTGAGCATGTTGATAATGGTGCAGTTGGAACGTTCGACCTGTCCAGATGACTGGGGATGATACGGGATGTGGAAGTTGACTTCCACACCCATGATTTTGTACATGGTAGTCATGAAGCTTGAGGTGAAATGGGTGCCTCGATCCGAATCAGCGGAGAGGGGTAGCCCCCAGCGGCTGACCACATGGTTCAGCAGCAGGACTGTGGTTGTTGTGGCTGTGTCGTTAGGGGCAGGGAGACATTCCAGCTGCTTGTTACCTCGTGAGGACTTGGGGACTGGCCCAATCCAATCCACCTGGAGGTGGGACCACTGTAATGTGATCCCTCAGTTCTGGAGTGGGGCCCGATCCAGTGGTCTGGCAACTGGAACTAACTGCAGACCAGGCATCCTTTGACAGAGGAATGGGTGTCGTGGGCCATCGATGGCCAATAAACGACTTGCTGGAAGGTCTTGAGGGTGCCTTGTAACCCTGGTGGCCTCAGTCAGGGGAGTCGTGAGCATGGGCTAGCATCACCCCCCTATGATTGGCTGGGACAACCCAGCGAGCTAGTCCCAGGTCGGTTTGGGTATAGACCAACAAACCTTTCTCCAGTTTAAGACGCGGCTGGTCGCAAAGGAGATCATGCAGCATCTCCGACACACACGGTGGGGTTTGAGAGGCCCCTTGTGTTGCAGGGTTTGCTACCTGCTGCCAGACGGTTTGGATGGCCAGGTCTTGCTTCTGCATGGTGATCTGCCGGGTCTTCTTCCCAGGTGCCGAGTGTGTGGGCAGGTCTGCGGGTCTTCTCACCTTTCTTTTGCCTGCCGATGGGTGATAGCGTTTACCACACATTTTTGGGTAAGTGGAAGCCACTCGTCTCAGAACTCCCAGGCCATGCCCTGTTCCGCGCATAGCTTGGCTTGGTGGTTGGCTTCGTCATTACCGCCTTTGTCAGCACCAGAGGTTTGGGAATGACTTTTGAGCTTTTTCCAGTAAACTGTCGCTCCCAAATTGGTCACAAGTCAGTCGCAAGCCAGGAAGAGTTCCGAGTGCTTGACTTCCTTGTTTCTCACGTTCCTCATGCCATTCTCTTTCCATGTAGGAAAGTGAGAGATAAAACTATGACAAGCATAGTTTGAGTCAGAACAGATCGTCAGTTGCTCAACAGTCAACTTGGTGGCCTGCTGGAGCATGATGAGCACTGCTGCAATCTCCACATACTGGCTTGCCTTGTTGCACAGTAGTTGTTTGGTTTGTCAATGTTGTGGTTGAACCAAAAGATGCCGGCTCCTGCCCAAGTCTGACTTTCATGGCAGAATGAACAGCCATCCACATAGACACTTGGGAGGTCTGCGCAGGTATTCTCATCATAGTAACGATGATTTGACAGGAGCAGCGGAGTGGTGACAAGTAAAGATTCTGGGCTTGGTTGCCCTTCACAGTCACAGTGTTGGCATTCAGCCTGGCCCAAGACCATTTTATGGTTCTGGGCGTACTTGACCTCAATGTCGCAGCCTTGCAGTGCCATCATCCAAGTGGCAATGCAGCTGTTGGATACCCGTCCCTCCTTCAGCCGTTGGCTGTTCAGGGAGGTGACGGGTTGGTGAAAAGTCTCAGTGACTGTTTTCTGACCCCCAATATAGCTACAGAAGTGTTCCACAGCCATACAAAGGCCAGGAGGGCCTTCTCACAGTCAGAAAACTTAATCTCAATAACACTAAGAGGTTGGCTCATGTAGGTGACAACACGTTTGTCTGTTTCTTGTTTCTGAGTCAGCACGGCACTGAGACAGTGGGACAAGAAGCTTGCCTCAAGGTGGAACTTTTTATCCATGTCTGGGCAGGCCAGAGAGTGCACAGAGCTGAGCTTGTCTTTCATCTGGAGGAAAGACTGTTCCTGTGGCTCTCCTCACTTGAAAGTTTTGTCTTTATGGAGTAGTTCTGTGAGGGGTCTGGCTATCTCTGCATAGTCCTCGACGAACTGCGGGGAGCAGCCGCAGACACCTAGGAAGCTTCTGAGTTCTGACAAACCTGTCTGAGTTTTGATGTTGCAGATGGGGTTCGATGCCAGCAGTGGAGAGTTGGTTAAGTACATATCAGATCTTGGTCAAGTGTTCCTCAAAAGTCTGGTTCCTCTTGAGGATGTCGTCCATGTAGATGAGGTTACCATGGGCAGTGGCGTCACTCATGGCCTTATGGAGGAAGATATTAAACTGGGCTGGGGAGTTCAAATATCAGATTGGACAGCGGTTCCAGGTGTACTGGCGGTTACCAAAAGTGAAAGCCAGCTTGTACTGGTCATCATTGTCCATAAGCTGTTGGCCACGTCCACAGTAGAGAAGAAGTAGTCCCCTTTGACCTTAGCCAGTTCTTGGTCCAAATAAATCACGGGTCAGCGGGAAAGTGGTACCTGCTTATTCAGAGGGTGACAGACAGTGGTGAGATGCCACTTGCCGGTCGGCTTTAACACTGGCCAGATTTGTAGGTTGAGTTGCATTCCCAAATGATTTGCTTTTGCAAAAGCTTGTCAAGGATCCCTTGGATCGACTCATAGGCAGCCAGGGGAATTGTGTACTGGCATACAAATGTGAGTGGTGCATTTGGATAAGTGGGAGTGCAAACAGTGTGGAGATCTGTGACCCCACAGTCATGAGAATCTCTCGAGAAGATTGGCTGAAAATCATGTTTCCGAAGCGCGTTTCTCTGATCCTCTGTCATTAAAGCATATGCTTTGGCAAGCTGCTCATTGACCTCGGCCTCAAAGCCAACGTAATGTTCCTCTGGTTAGGAACAGGTTCTGTCATCACCAGTGGTTGTGTCTCTGGGTTGAGGCACATGAGAGTATACGACCATGTCACCTCTGGTGCCCAGGGTAGCGCTGCAGATTGGTTTGCCTTGTAGTGCTTTGTGGCAGGTCACCATGAACATTTTGGTCAGGAAATTGGACGACACAGTCCAGGTTGTTGTCCCTGGCTAGTGATGGAGGTAATTCTCTTGTCACTGGCAGTGTCAGTTCAAAATCATGAAACATGTTATCGTCCTTTAGAGGTCACCAGGCGGTTGGGAACACGTAATGTTTGTGTGGGGATAGTCATATCTACCTCACTAGCAACCTGGCACACCTGGGGAATGGTCTGGCTGGATATCTGTTCTGCCTCAATGGTCAGAGAATGCCTTTCGGCCCGGGCTTGGGACCACAGAACCTGGTTGACTGTGTCCAATTGAGTGCCTAGTCTGACCAGAAGGTCCGCCCCATGAAGAACGGGGGTTGGAGTGTCAGTTGGAGTGTAAGTGCTACAAGTGCTTCTGGTGTCACTATACCGTTCATGTGCATGCCTCCCACTATGTGGGAGGTGTACAGGGTTAAGTTTGTTCTTCAGTGAAGTAAGGAAAGACTATCAGCTTGCGGCAGCTGTGGGCTCACAGGTGGCATCGAAGGATCAGAAGGATCTTAGTCAGTGTCAGGCTCTGGAGGCGGCATGATCATTGGTGGGGTCCTCTGGACTCTTGGATGATGGCGACTTGTCCATCTGAAGCTGGCGAACCAAGTGACCTTGGTGTGTCAACCTGTGCCCAAATGTGTCAACAACAGCAGTCTAAGAGTGGAGCCAGTCAGTCCAGTAGGTCCTGGCCAATTAACAATGGTTCCGTATTAATGGGACAATGTTACGTTGCTTACGTTGCAGGTCTCGATCTGTAACAGTTTGCCGAGGGAAAGTGTTGCTCTAACCACCTCTGTGAAGGTGTTGGAACCCATCAGACTTATTTTGGAACCAGTGTTGAGTAGTGCGTGGGAGCTGATGCACCCCCCTACCACTACTGATGTGTAAATGTGTCGGGCATTACCCTTATGGACCAGATCACCAAGAAGGTCAGATAAGGAGGGTGTTGTGTGTTAGGAGTGACTGATTTGGGGAGTGACTTGGCCTCCCCTGTTCCCCCTTCCCAACCTACAAAATAAATGTTGGCGTAAACGGGAGGAGGTACATAGTCTAGTCATGCTGACAGGAGGTCAGCGCCATGTTCCTTTGAGGAGTTTGTGGCTCTGGTGAACAACAGAGCACGTCAAGCTGCGTTACTGCCTCCATCAGGCATCTCCTGATTATACCCTCCATTTCCTGTCTCAAACCTTGTCTTCACACTCACCTTCTTGTTTGGGTTTCCGTTTGAACCATACCTTTCCTTTCGGCCAGCGAGTGTTTTGGCGTTTTGGCCCGGTGTGACCCTGGTGGTGTGTCTGGTCACCACCCCCTGGTTCTGTTTCCCACCCTGCTGGCGAGGTGGTTGGTGCCTCTGGGGTCCTATTCTAACATTCACCTTAATGTGAGGCATCTCGTTGCCTTCAAGTGCTAGGTCTGTGTTTTCTGAGACTCTGATCCCCAGGACTCTGCATCACATTCGTGCCCTGCATGAAGTTTGTCTTCCACATATTGAAGCTGAAGTGGGGCTACTGATTGGACTGAATGCTCATAAGGCCATGGAAAATTAGAAAGTGATAAATAGCTGAAACAATGGACCATATGCAGTGTAGACAGTGATAGTGAATGGACCAAAAGAAGAGAGCGTCAAGACAAGAACATCTGGCTTACACAGCTATACACTGAATCGAATATCTATTGAGAATATTGAGGATTTGTTAATAAAGCAGTTCAATCTAGATTGAAAGTGTCTCAAGAAGATACAGACAATTCATGATGTCTGTAACAGAGTCTACTCAGTTCCTTGATGGTCACTACTGCATGAAATTTCCTTTGAATAATGACAAGATCCAGATGTCAAACAACGGGGATTTAGCAGAGCAGCGTCTCAAGAATCTTCAGAAAAGACTAGAGAAAAATCCTGAATTCTATGAGAACTACACTGGATTTATGAACAGCATCACTGAGAAAGGGAATGCCATGAAAGTACCTGAAGAAGAGTTGCACTGTGGTGATGGAAGAGTGTGCTATATTCCTCACCTTGGTGTATACCATCACACAAGTTCTTGTTGTCTTTGACTGTAATGCAGCATACCACAAATTTTCTTTGAATGATCAGTTACTTCAGGGACCTAATCTCACTAACATCCTTATTGGAGTGCTGGTCAGCTTCCTTGAGGCACTGGTTGCGATGATGGCTGACAAGTGAAGACGCACAACTCCTGAGGATCCTTTGGTGGCCAGAGGGCAACCTAGTTCAAAATGGAGTACAGGATGTGCTTACACCTGTTCGATGCAACCTCTTCTCTAATTTGTTCATGTTTGGTTCTTCAGTGAACAGCAGAAGATGGAACTAATGACACCACTCCAGAAGCAGCTCAGACGCTCTTGAGGAATTTCTATGTTGATGACTGCCTTAAATCATTGGCTACTGAAGATCAAGCAATCACTCTTGCAAGAGACATCAGAGAGCTTTGTAGTCGAGGTCCATTTAACAAAGTAGACTTTGTAGTCGAGGTTCATTTAACAAATTGGACTAGTAATAGCAGAGCCGTACTCTCATCCACTCCTGAAGAACGAGCTACTGAAGTTAAGGACTTGGATCTGGGCAGTGAAGTACTTCCTATGGAAAAGCTTTAGGAATTCAATGGTGAATTCAAACCACTCACCAGAAGAGGCATATTGTCAGTTGTGGGCTCTGTTTATGATCCTCTTGGGTTTTTTAGTTACATTTGTGCTACTAGCAAAGGTCATAGTACATGACATCATGTGCAGAGAGAAAGTAGGATGGGATGAGGAAAGTTCGGAGAAATGAGCTGAGAGATGGCTGTCCTGGCTAGCAGATTTGCAGAAGCTTTTAAACTTTAGTGTGAGCAGAAGCATCAAGCCTGCAGGATTTGGATATGTCAAAAACTTTAAACTACACCACTTTGCAGATGCTAGTGAGAATGGATACAGGACCGTCACATTCCTCTGGCTGACAAATGAACATGATCAAAGGAGTTGTGCATTCATTAAGTGGATGAATCTGCAAGTTTTTTGTGTTTATTCTGCTTACGGGCTGGAGTTTGTTTTATAGACTATTTTTTGCTGTATAATTCTGTCTCACAAATTTGTACAGAAGCACCAGACTTGAGCAATCCGACGGCAAAGTTGTCGTGGGGACTCTCATAGGCGTACATGGACTGTTTGAGTTTAGAGAGATAGATGCTGGTTGGCGCTGTCGTGCACAGGGTTAAAGCGCACGTTTTTCTTTTTTCTGTTTGTTTGGTTCTGGGGTTAGTTCGGGGTTTGATTGTTGCACCAATGTGGAATATGGTCTTAATAATTTTATTTTTGACACACAATCTATATTTTCTCATATGTCAAAATGTCAAATGTTAATATGAGTGGATTGTCTCTCTCCATGTGGAATGTGCATGGGTTGGGGCACCCCATAAAAGGGTTATTTATTTTCTTAAATGTAAGAAATATGATATAGTGTTTCTTCAAGAAACGCATCTTTCCCCGCAGGAAGCTGAAAAATTTGGGAAGATATGGGGTGGATGTTTTATTTAGTGTTGGCTCAAGTAAGAGCAGGGGAGTCATTACACTAAGTAAACATCTACAATTCAAATGTCTCAAACAGATTAACGATAAATTAAGAAGAGTCATTATTGTTTTAGCAGAAATTCAGGGGCAAAGGTTGATTTTGGCTAATATTTACTCACCTAACGCTGATGATCAGGTCATTTGTATTAATCTTGAAGGGATGTTAAGGATAAGCAATCTATCTACAGGAGTCTGCAGTTGCGTGTAAGTGTGTTTATTTCATTGTTTTACTTTGTTGAAGAGTGGTATTCATTGCTAGACTTGTGCTGTTTGTTTACTGTCTTGAACTCGTGTCGCTTATACGAAGGTTGGTGTGTGTGTGTACTATATTGTTTTTGACTTGTCCCAGGTTATTTACTGCTAGATTTAGCTTTGATTGGCCAGTGTGTGTAAAACTATCATGGTTTTTAGTGTTTATAAACAGTGCTTCACTTGTTCTGGGTATTATTTATTGCTAAAGTGCAGCATAATTTATTTGCGGTGCACGGAAGTCACACTTGTCACCTCGCACGACCCTTAGTTTCGGTTGACCACGTGACTAGCTTTGTTGTGCTAAGTAGCATTAAGGCGTGTCCTGCCTTTTTCATTGAACGGCTCATTATCATCGCGTATATATTTGACTCGAATGCTGACATGGAAGCGGCAGCGGAAGTGGTAGCCCTCGTGTAAAGCCCTCCTCGTGTGAAGACCTACTTGTGTAAAGACCAGTGAGTCTACCTGTGCGAGTCCACCGAGCAAGGACACCGACAAGGCGCCACTCACCATAGCACTTAAGTATCTTGTTATTGTATCTCTTTTCCTATTTTCCTTCTATATACTAACATGTCTACTTCACGAATAACACATGCCACATGCCTGTTATCTGTTACAGACTGTTTACGCGATATCGATGCAAGACCAAATGCAACCCACACAACCTACGGCCACTTTGCACTTCAGCACCTGCTCCGTTCTCTTTCTCAGTGGGACTCTGGAACTGCCAGTCAGCTGTGAACAAAGCTGACTTCATTCCAGCCTTTGCCACGCAGTCCATACAGCAACACCTGCTGCTCTCTCTCCAACAACTTCTCCTTCTCTCACACCCCTCGACACGCCGGTAGGGGCGGGGGAACAGGTTTGCTTATTCATAACAACTGGACTTTTTCAACACACTCTTCATTATGTAACAATACTAGTTTTGAATTCCATGCTATTATTACAATGCAACCCACAAAAATACATGTTGTTGTCATCTATCGCCCTCCAGGTCAGCTGACAAACTTTCTTGAGGAGTTGGATGTCCTGCTGTCCTCCATGCCGGAGGATGGTAGGCCACTTGTGGTTCTTGTTGATTTCAACATACACCAAGACAAGCCCCAGGCCACTGAATTGAATACTCTCCTGGCCTCATTTGACTTGGAAAAACTACACACCACAGCAACTCACAGATCGGGCAACCAGCTGGACCTCATCTTTACACGTAACTGTACCAACTCAAATATTCTTGTTACTCCTTTACATGTCTCTGATCACTACTTTGTTCAATTCATCATGACACTCCCATCTACATTAAAACAGACCCCACCATTGGTTTCCTTTTGCCGTAACCTCCGTTCCCTCTCACCCTCTCGCCTTTCCACTGCTGTCTCTACATCTCTTCCTACACAAAATGTATTTACCACGCTTAATGTAAACACTGCCACAGACACACTAAGCTCTACTTTAACAACCTGTCTAGACAACATCTGTCCTATCTCCTCTAGGCCAGCACGTGCTACACCACCCAGCCCCTGGCTGTCTGACGTCCTTCGTGAACATCGGACTGACCTCAGGGCAGCTGAGAGGAGATGGCGGAAATCTAAAGATCCAGCAGATCTAGGTAAATATCAGTCCCTGCTTGCAACGTTTTCAGATAATGTTAAATCTGCAAAAACCTCCTATTACCAGAACAAGATCAACAGCACCACAGACACTCGCAGCTTGTTTAGAACATTCAACACACTTCTCTGCCCTCCCCCTCCACCGCCTGACACATCACTGACAGCAGATGTCTTCGCCACATTTTTTACTAATAAGGTTGCAGCCATCAGCAATACATTCTCAGCACCACACCTTGTCAAACACCTGTCTCCTGTATGCAACTCTTCTGTCTCCATGTTCTCTCCTCTGACTGACACTGAGGTCTCTAAACTCCTGCTCTCCAACCACCCCACCACCTGTTCCCTTGACCCCATTCCTTCTCACCTTCTCCAGGCCATTTCTCCATCCATCCTATCTGCACTCACACACATAATTAACACATCTCTACTTACAGGCACTTTTCCCACTACATTTAAGCAGGCTCGAGTAACCCCGCTGCTGAAGAAACCCGCACTTAATCCCACACAAATAGAACACTACAGACCAGTCTCTCTCATCCCATTCATGGCAAAAACACTTGAAAGGGCAGTTTTCAATCAAATCTCTGCCTATCTCTCACAGAACAAGCTGCTGGATGACTTTAAAAGTCAGGCTTTAAAAGTGGACACTCCACCGAGACCGCCCTGCTGTCTGTCACCGAGTCGCTGAGACGGGCAAAAGCTGAATCAAGATCATCAGTCCTGATTCTGCTGGACCTTTCTGCAGCCTTTGACACAGTCAACCATCAGATCTTACTCTCTACCCTCTTCTCACTGGGCATCACAGGAACTGTGCTTGACTGGTTTAATTCCTATCTCTCAGGTAGGTCCTTCAAGGTAGCCTGGAGAGGTGGGGTATCCAAGTCACATCAGCTACTTACTGGGGTACCTCAGGGATCAGTGCTTGGGCCACTTCTCTTCTCTATATACACAACATCACTGGGACTCATCATTCAGGCACATGGTCTCTCTTACCACTGTTACGCTGATGACACGCAACTCTACTTGTCTTTCCAGCCCAACGACACCACAGTGACTGCTCGAATTTCTGCCTGCCTGGCGGACATCTCGGCCTGGATGAAGGAGCACCACCTGCAACTCAACCCAGCCAAGACTGAACTCCTCGTCTTTCCAGCCAACCCTGCTGTTGAACACAACATCACCGTGCAGCTGGGTGCAACTACAGTAACGCCTTCCAAATCGGTCAGAAATCTAGGGGTAACCATCGACAACAGACTAAATTTCACAGACCACATCTCAAAGACCGCAAGATCATGTAGATTTACACTCTACAATATCAGGAAGATAAGACCCTTCCTCTCTGAACATGCCACACAACTGCTTGTCCAGTCACTTGTCATAACTAGACTGGACTACTGTAATGCTCTCATTGCAGGCCTCCCTGCATGTGCAGCTAGACCCCTCCAAATGATCCAGAATGCAGCAGCACGTCTGGTCTTTAATGAACCAAAGAGAGCACATGTTACACCACTCCTTGTCTCTCTCCACTGGCTACTGGTTGATGCACGTATCAAATTCAAGGCTCTGATGCTGGCATACAGAACAGTTACTGGGTCTGCTCCAGCATACCTAAAATCATTTATGCAGAGCTACGCGCCCACTAGAAGTCTGCGGTCGGCTAAGGAATGTCGCCTTGTTGTACCAACACAAAGAGGCACCAAAACACTTTCCCGGACTTTCAGCTTCATCATACCACGTTGGTGGAACGACCTTCCCAACTCCATCTGTGAAGCTGACTCACTCTCTGTCTTCAAAAAACGACTAAAAACACATCTTTTCCATGAGCACTTAAACAGTCATTTAAAAAAAAATAAAATAAAATTCAGTTGCACTATTTTGTTTTGAATACTATTATGATGCTAGTGATACTTTAATACAGCACTTTTCATACCACTGTCTCCTAAGATGATTCACTTTGTTTTCCTCTCTTGTAAGTTGCTTTGGATAAAAGCGTCTGCCAAATGAATAAATGTAAATGTAATGTTGCAAGCCGCTGGCACCCCTCATAATATAATATTGGGAGGAGACTGTAATCTTTTGATGGACCCAGTCCTTGATCACAGTGAAGCAAAAGTGTGTAAGCCCCCTAGAGCAACATTGACCCTTCACAGGATGTGTAAAAATCTTGCTCCTACAGGTATTTGGAGACATTTAAACCCATCTGAGAGGGACTATACATTTTTTTTCATCAGTCCATAAGATTTTGTAAAAGATGAAGCGAGGAGCAGTTTTTCCTTCTACAGGTCAGGCTTTATTTTCCCCTCTGGGCGACACCAATTTACAGTTTACCTTCACACACTAAACTAACACACACAGCTTTCATAAATAAACTTTTACTTCTAGAAACATCTTTGCTCGGCTCTCTGTCGTATCCAGTCTCTCCCCTCACTGAGTGTTGTGTCGCTCTCTTTATGCCGCTCTCCCCGTGCCCACTGAAATTAGAGACAGGTGTTAGACATAATTTAGCTCAGGTGTAAGCGCTCTTACCGCTTTCTCTCTCCGGAGAGATGCTTGACCACGCCCCCGCTGCCACATATCCCCACCGCCCGACTCAGGCCGGGGCGACATCTGGCCTGCCTACCACTCCCCCCCATTCCTGGAAAGGAAGTCGGCGACAGCCATCTGCACCCCCGGTCTGTGGACCACCTTGAACTTAAACGGCTGAAGAGCCAGATACCAACGGGTGATCCGGGCGTTAGTATCTTTCATACGGTGGAGCCACTGGAGTGGGGCGTGATCCGAGCAGAGGGTGAAGGCCCGCCCCAGCAGGTAGTATCGGAGAGTGAGGACCGCCCACTTGATGGCGAGACACTCCTTTTCCACGGTGCTGTACTTAGTTTCCCTTAACGAGAGCTTACGGCTAATGTACAGCACCGGGCGCTCCTCCCCCTCCACCACCTGCGAGAGTACGGCCCCCAGCCCCCTATCTGAAGCATCTATCTGTAAAACAAAAGGGAGAGAGAAGTCAGGTGAATGTAACAGCGGCCCCCCGCAAAGTGCGGCTTTAACTTGCGTGAACGCCCGTTGACACTGCTCCATCCACTGGACCGGATCTGGAGCTCCCTTTTTAGTGAGATCAGTCAGCGGGCTGGTGACGTCCGAATAATTAGGCACAAACCTTCTATAATAGCCAGCCAGCCCCAGGAACTGTCTCACCCCCTTTTTGGTCTTGGGTCTCGGGCAGGTCGCAATCGCCGCTGTCTTGTCAATTTGGGGATGCACCTGCCTGTGGCCCAAGTGGAACCCCAGATACCGTACCTCCACCCGTCCAATCGCGCACTTCTTCGGGTTCGCTGTGAGTCCCGCTTGGCGCAGCGATCTCAGAACCGCCCTCAGATGTTGCATATGCCGCTGCCAATCATTGCTGTAAACGATGATGTCATCTAAATAGGCAGCGGCGTAAGCTGAATGCGGCCTGAGGATTCGGTCCATGAGACGCTGAAACGTAGCCGGGGCTCCAAACAAACCGAACGGAAGTGTCACAAATTGGTGTAATCCAAACGGTGTGGAGAAGGCGGTTTTCTCACGGGAAATTGGTGTCAAGGGGATCTGCCAATAACCCTTCATCAAATCCAATGTCGAATAAAAATGAGCAGTGCCCAACCGATCGAGCAACTCATCAACGCGAAACATTGGATACACATCAAATTTAGACACCGCGTTGACTTTCCTGTAATCCACACAGAATCGCACAGACCCGTCGCTCTTAGGCACTAGAACGACTGGGCTGGACCAATCGCTGTGGGATTCTTCTATTACCCCCATATCAAGCATCGCATCCAATTCTTCCCGAACAATTTTCTTTTTGTGTTCGGGTAGTCGATAGGGGCGGCTACGTACCACCACCCCCGGCTCAGTCTCGATGTGGTGATGGATGAGGTTTGTACGTCCCGGTAGAGGGGAGAACACATCTGCAAACTCCTGTTGCAACTTGGCAACCTCCGCGAGTTGGCTCGGTGAGAGGTGGTCTCCGCAAGTGACCGGGGTGAACTGTTTATGTTTTGAACTCACCTCCGGTCCGAGCTCCGCCTTCTCGGGAACCACCGTAGCCAACATCACGGGGACCACCTCCCTCCACAATTTTAGGAGATTGAGGTGGTATATTTGACGTGCGTCCCCTCTATCGGTTCGTTTAACCTCATAATCGAGACCTCCCACTCGTCGTGTGACCTCAAAGGGTCCTTGCCACTTGGCGAGTAATTTAGAGCTCGATGTGGGAAGCAATACAAGCACTTTATCTCCCGGTGCAAATTCCCTTAGCTGAGTTCCCCTGTCATACAGTCGGCGCTGTCGTTCTTGAGCTTGGAGCAAATTCTCCTGTGTTAGTTGCCCCAAGGTGTGGAGTTTTGCTCTAAGATCAAGAACGTACTGAATTTCATTTTTACTGTTTGAAGGTCCTTCCTCCCAGGCCTCTCGCATTACATCAAGCACGCCACGTGGGCGTCGCCCATACAGCAGCTCGAATGGGGAGAAGCCAGTGGAGGCTTGCGGGACCTCTCGTACTGCAAATAACAGGGGGTCGAGCCATTTATCCCAATTTCTAGAATCATCGTGCACGAACTTACGAATCATGTTTTTGAGGGTTTTATTAAATCGTTCCACCAGGCCATCCGTTTGAGGATGGTATACACTGGTGCGAATCGATTTAATATTTAATAATTCGTACAGTTCGCGTAGCGTTCGTGACATAAATGTTGTGCCCTGATCGGTGAGGATTTCTTTCGGAATCCCCACCCGGGAGATTATTTTGAAGAGTGCCTCCGCAACACTGCGTGCTGAGATGTTGCGAAGAGGCACGGCTTCCGGATATCGCGTTGCATAGTCCACTAGGACCAATACAAAGCGATGTCCGCGTGCTGACCGCTCTAATGGCCCGACGAGGTCCATTCCAATTCTCTCAAAGGGGACCTCGATCAGAGGGAGAGGGCGCAATGGCGCTTTTGGGGTGGCCGGTGGGTTAACCAGCTGGCATTCGCGGCATGCCGCACACCACCTGCGGACATCGCCGCCAATGCCCGGCCAATAGAAACGGGCTATTAGACGGTTCAGGGTTTTCCTTTCTCCTAGATGACCTGCCATGGGATTATAATGAGCCGCCTGGAATACCATTTCCCGACGGCTCCTTGGAATCAAAAGTTGGGTTGTATCCTCTTTGGTCCGAGTGTCCTGTGTCACTCGATACAACCGCTCATTTATAATTGCAAAATAGGGGTATGAAAGTGCGATGTCAGGCTGGAGTCGTTGACCATCGATGACTCTCACTTTGTCAAAGGCGTGTTTGAGGGTTTCGTCTCGTGACTGCTCCAAAGGGAAATCCCCCTCAGGGAATTCCCTGAGAAGGGGAGGGGCTGCAGCCTCTCCCCCTCTCTCGTCATCATGACGTGGAGCTGTCGAGGATGGCCCCCGGCTCCGCCTCCCCTGCCAGAGCATCGCACATCACACATCTCCCTATTTTCACACAGGACCTATCCACGCAAATTCCCTTTAATAAAACTCTAAAATCAGGCCAATCAGTCCCCAAAGTCAGCGGATGGGTGAGGCAGGAACTAACCACAGCCTCCACTCTATGCTTTTTCCCCCGAAATTTAATTGTCAGGGTCACCACCGGATACTTGTGAATATCCCCGTGTACACACTTCACCTTCACCGTTTTGGTTGTGACCAATGCCTCGGGTTGAACCAGGCGTTGGTGGATAGTGGTTTGATTACACCCGGTATCCACCAACGCTTGGTGAGTACCCCCCTTGACACTTACCGGTATCCGGTACGCTCCGGCCCGGTCGGGGGCAGCCTGTGGGAGGTCAGAGACCCGCACCACCATCCCCAGCTCCATCAGAGGGCACTGATCTCGGAAGTGGCTCAGGTCTCCGCACCTCCAGCAGGCCGGCCCAGGTGCTACGCCCGCACTTGCATCGGCGGGCACCCCCCCCCTGAGGGGGAGAGCGGCGGGGCACTGGAGTAGGGGAAGGTGTCGCCTCCCACACCCGGGGAACTGGTCTCAGGGGCTGAGTTCCTCCTCGTCTGCGTGGGGCAGGAACGGGACCTGGAGAGAGAGCAGACGAGAGAGAGAGAGGGGAGGGGGAAGAAACAGAGGGAGGAGAGAAAACGTAGGAGGGATCTTCCACCCTCGGGATCGCCGCCATGTGGTCCTCCGCAAGTCGGATGGCTTCCTCCAACGATGCCGGGCGGTGGCACTGGACCCACTCTGCCATCCCTTTTGGCAGTCGAACTATAAACTGTTCCAGTACCACCTGGTCGATAATTCCCTGGACGTCGCAATCCCCCGCTAGCAGCCATCTTCGGCAGGCGTCACGGAGCCGCTGGGCAAAGGCAAACGGGCGGTCGGAGCTTTCCAACTTCAAGCTCCGGAAGAGTTGACGACTTTCCTCCGGAGTGCGA
This sequence comes from Myxocyprinus asiaticus, assembly GCF_019703515.2. Taxonomy (NCBI): domain Eukaryota; kingdom Metazoa; phylum Chordata; class Actinopteri; order Cypriniformes; family Catostomidae; genus Myxocyprinus; species Myxocyprinus asiaticus. The sequence goes on from NW_026249814.1 coordinate 43,229, forward strand.
CCAACCCGTTGCAAGATGGCTCTTTTTAGATCTCCGTAGGCCAGGAGGCTCGACGCGGGCAGTTGTTGAGCCGTGAGCTGGGCTTCCCCGGACAATAGTGGGATCAATCGGGCTGCCCATTGGCCGAGCGGCCAGCCCCAGATCTCGGCGGTCTGCTCAAACAAATCCAGGAAGGCCTCGGGGTCGTCCGTCGCCCCCATTTTCTGTAATGCTGGTGGGGGTAACGGCGTGGGTGTGTCCGGGGTCGCGGCTGAGGATGCCCCCTGGCCGAGGAGGCTCCGGATCGCCTGCCGGTCCTCGGCTTGAGCAAGGTTTGTGGGCAGGTGGGCTTCATTACATTTATCTATGATTGGAAAGGTTAATGTTATTAAAATGAATTGTATTCCAAAGTTCAACTACCTGCTACAGTCTCTCCCTATAGATATCCCCCTCTCTTATTTCAAGCAATTTGATAGCATAACGAAGTCCTTCATTTGGAATGGTAAGCGTCCCAGATTACATTTCAGTAAGTTACATAGGCCGATTGACAAAGGTGGGCTAGGCCTACCCAAGATTTTGTTTTATTATTATGCGTTCAGTTTTAGACATTTGGCTTATTGGCCACTTCCACCTGAGAGAGCTCCTCCCTGGTTTTGTATTGAACAGGAAATTCTTTCCCACTGAATTTGAACTTCGCCACTGTAATTTGAACTTCGCCACTGTAAAGCCCTTCTATCAAACTAATCGGAGAGGTTAAATTACACCCTGTTATCTCGCATTTGCACTGGGTATGGACAAAAGTGTCCAGAGTGTTTAATTTGGACATTTATTTAAATGTTGCCTCGAGCATATGGCTGAACCCTAAACTATGTATTAATAAGTCCCCTTTCTGCTGGTCAGACTGGATTGTGAGGGGGGTTAATACACTTGGTGACCAATATGAGAGTGGAGTATTGAGATATTTTGAGAATTTTATTAAACATTTTGGGATTCCCAGATCTCAATTCTATAGGTATTTACAGCTGTGCCACCTGGTCTGCACTGTTTTTGGGAGTAGCACACACTCCCCTAAAGCGGCAGATACTCTGGAAGTGGTGATTACTGCCTTTGGAAAAGGTCATGAGGCATCAGTGTATTATTCCCTGTTAATTCAGTGTCGGGTGACGGAGCTTCAACTTCTCTCAAGAGTAGTGGAGTATTGGAGGCAGTGTGGCTAGGATTCTAAAAACATCAAGTTTACATCTAGAGATGCAAGGGTGCGTCTGATGCAATTTAAGATTTTACATCGATTCTGTTGGACCCCCTCTAGATTGTATAGACTTGGTCTCAAAGACACACCCACCTGCTGGCTATGCCAATCAGAAGATGGGGACACAACATGTTTTTGGGAGGTGTGTAAAGATTCAAGAATTTTGAATGTTCGGAGGGAAGGGTTTAGGTTTATGTAATGTGATTCCGTGTTTCCTGTTATGTTTATTTGATTTGTCATTGGATCCAATAAAAATTGTTAATTACAAAAAAAAGAATGCCAAACATAAGCAAAGCAGCCTATTTAAAATGTAAATTTTTCATATAAGTGGAGGTGCATTACTCTGTCTCCACTCACTGCTGTCACATCTGTAGCTCTCTCACCCAAGTGAGGGAGCGTTACCACGGCATGTAGTGTTTATGTCAGAGTTTTCATTAGCTAACATTGATGTAACGTAACTTTATATACATTAGCTACATAGCTTTATGTGGCCTGACTCGTCATTGTTTATCACAAGCAAAAACGTAACTTAGGAACAACAATTTGTCACTACATGCCCTGTCCCCTCAATCTCTCACAACAATCACACTATATGTTAAATAAATTAGGTAGCTTGCACAACTAGCTAGGTGGCAAATAGCTGGCAAGCAACTGAAACTAGCTCCCTAAAAAACAGTAAATACATACAGTTGAAGTCAGAAGTTTACATACACCTTAGCCAAATACATTTAAACTCAAGTTTTTCAAAATTCCTGACATTTAATCATAGAAAACATTCCCTGTCTTAGGTCAGTTAGGATCACTACTTTATTTTAAGAATGTGAAAATGTGAAATGTCAGAATAATAGTAGAGAGAATGATTTATTTCAGCTTTTATTTCTTTCATCACATTTCCAGTGGGTCAGAAGTTTACATACACTTTGTTAGTATTTGGTAGCATTGCCTTTAAATTGTTTAACTTGGGTCAGATGTTTTGGGTATCCTTCCACAAGCTTCTCACAATAAGTTGCTGGAATTTTGTCCCATTCCTCCAGACAGAACTGGTGCAACTGAGTCAGGTTTGTTGGGCTCCTTGCTCGCACATGCTTTTTCAGTTCCACATTAACTCAGTAAAAAAAAGAAACTACCTTTTTTCAGGATACTGTATTTTAAAGATAATTTTGTAAAATCCAAATAAACTCTACAGATATGTATTGGAAAGGGTTTAAACAATGTTTTCCATGCTTGTTCAATGAACCATAAACAATTAATGCACATGCACCTGTGGAGCGGTCATTAAGACACTAACAGTCACAAGTCACGGTTTTGTCTCACTAGGGGTGATGGTCGGACTCGCATTTATCGTCAAAGGAATGAATGTTACACTGAGGCCTGTACTCTGGAGCGGGATCGATTTGGAGGTGGAGGGTCTGTTGTGGTCTGGGCCGGTGTGTCACAGCATCATCGGACTAAGCATGTTGTCATTGCAGGCAATCTCAACACTGTGCGTTACAGGGAAGACATACACCTCCCTCATGTGGTACCCTTCCTACAGGCTCATCCTGACATGACCCTCCAGCATGACAATGCCACCAGCTATACTGCTCATTCTGTGCATGATTTCCTGCAAGATAGGAATGTCAGTGTTCTGCCATGGCCAGCGAAGAGCCCGGACCTCAATCTGATCAACTGAGGGCTAGGGCCATTCCCCCAGAAATGTCCGGGAACTTGGAAATGCCTTGGAGGAAGAGAGGGGTAACATCTCAGAGCAAGAACTGGTAAATCTGGTGCAGTCCATGAGGAGGAGATGCACTGCAATACTTTACACAGCTGGTGGCCACACCAGATACTGACTGTTACTTTTGATATTGACCCCCCCCTTTGTTTAGGGACTCATTATTCCATTTCTGTTTGTCATGTGTCTATGAAACTTGTTCAGTTTATGTCTCAGTTGTTGAATCTTTTTATGTTCATACAAATATTTACACATGTTAAGTTTGCTGGAAATAAAAGCAGTTGAATGTGAGAGGACGTTTCTTTTTTTGCTGAGTTTATTTTCTATCGGATTGAGGTCAGGGCTTTGTGATGGCTACTCCAATACATTGACTTTGTTGCACTTTGGAGGTATACTTTGGGTCACTGGCCATTTGGAAGACCCATTTGCGACTGAGCTTTAACTTCCTGGCTGATGTCTTGAGATGTTGCTTCAATATATCCTCATAATTTTCCTTCCTCGTAATGCCATCTATTTTGTGAAGTGCACCAGTCTCTCCTGCAGCAAATCACCACACAACATGATGCTGACACCCCATTGCTTCAAGGTTGGGATGGTGTTCTTCAGCTTGCAAGTCTCACCCTCCAAACATAACAATGGTCATTTTGGCCAAACAATTTTTTTTTTTTCATCAGACCAGAAGACATTTCTCCAAAAAGTTAAAGATATTTGTCCCCATGTGCACTTGCAAACTGTAGTCTGGCTTTTTTATGGTGGTTTTGGAGCAGTGGCTTCCTTGCTGAGCAGCCTTTCAGGTTATGTTGATATAGGACTTGTTTTACTGTGGATATAGATACTTGTCTACCTGTTTCCTCCAGCATCTTCACAAGGTCCTTTGCTGTTGTTCTGGGATTGATTTGCACTTTTTGCACTAAACTACGTTCATCTCAAGGAGACAGAATGCATCTCCTTCCTGAGAGGTATGATGGCTGCGTGGTCCCATGGTGTTTACACTTGCGTACTATTGTTCGTACAGATGAACGTTGTACCTTCAGGCATTTGGAAATTGCTCCAAATTAATGAACCAGACTTGTGGAGGTCCACAAATTTTTTTCTGAGGTCTTGGCTGATTTCTTTGGATTTTCTCATGATGTCAAGCAAAGAGGCACTGGGTTTGAAGGTAGGCCTTAATATACACAGATACACCTCCAATCAGAAGCTAACTGGATAATTGTTCTAATGGCTTGACATTATTTTCTGGGATTTTCCAAGCTGCTTAAAGGCACAGTTAACTTAGTGTATGTAAACTTCTGACCCACTTGTATTGTGATGTAGTCAATTAAAAAAAGAGAAAAAAATCTGTCTGTAAACAATTGTTGGAAAAATTACTCATGTCATGCACAAAGGAGATGTCCTAAATAACTTGCCAAAACTAAAGTTTGCTAATATTAAATCTGTGGAGAGGTTAAAAAATTAGTTTTAATGACTTCAACCTAAGTGTGTTTAAACTTCTGACTTCAACTGTAGGTAGCTAATATGTATAGCTAATACTCGCTTAATAAATCTCTTTGGGTGAAAGGTGAAGATGAGTTTAGGTACAGATGCTTCATTCCATTCAAATTGGATATGGGATATTCTGCTTGATATCTCTGATCTCCGACTAAAGGCGTTCCATTGCATGAAGATGACGTTTAAGGAAACAAAACTGCAATGCTTCCGTTAGCAGGTGTTTGACTGTCACCAGAAATGTCTCCTAGCAACCCAATTTAGAAACAATTATAGAAACAACGCTAGCATTTGTGCTACAGGTGTACGATTATCAAAAGAGAATATAATTTACCATGTTTTGAACACCTGCTACTCTGCTAACGTTTGTTAAACAAGCTTTAATATCCTGTAATGTAGGAACTTTGACTAATTTATCAATATTATTCAATCAAAGTGAATGTTTATCACTTATTTTGTACATCTTCCTGGGTGCCGACAAGATTGTGATGTCACGCACCTGCATCTCGGTGAAGTAGGAGTTTAAAATTTCCGCATGACTTTCCAAGTTGCAATTACGACTTCAAGTGGCATTCCATTGCACTTTTCCCAGTAGGAAGTTGGAAAATCCGACTTTCCGAGTTGAATGGAATGCAGCAAGAGGCAGATTGCTAAGGTTAGCTAGCTAGCTTTGATAGCATCGCTTACACTTAGCTTACTTTTCTTTATGCTTCCTTTCTATGTGCCAATAAAAGTTTGACATGGTCCCAGCCATCTCGGTAAGCATTGAATTGCAGAATTGACATACTGCTGCGTGTTTTCTTTTGGATGTTTTTTTGCAGATGAACTCTTTGTGGTTTTGGTCAGTGTTTCCCAACCTTTTTTCTGCCACGGCACACTTTTTACGATACAATACAAAAACAGCAGCAAGACATAGATAATAATAAAAAAATAACTATACACATACGTACATACACATACGTAGTGCAAATCTAATACAAATCTGTTATCTGTTATGTACAGTGCAAATACAATCTGTTTTGTACATTGCAAAAAAAAATATATATATTTCAAGAGGAATGAAATAGCAGAAGAGGTTGGATGTGTTGGATAAATATAAAAAAGACTAAACTGTGTATTGCACATAGTTATTGCTCAATGGGGCAGTTTTACTGTTCATGAGATGGATAGCCTGAGGGAAAAAACTTTTCCTGTGCCTGACGGCTCTGAAGCGGAAGGTAATCGGAAGGGTGAGTGGGGTCCAGAGTGATTTTTCCAGCATTTTTCCTCACTCTGGAAGTGTATAGTTCTTGAAGGGGGCAGGGGGAAACCAATAATCCTCTCAGCAGTCCAAACTGTCCTTTGTAGTCTTCTGATGTCTAATTTTGTAGCTGAACCAAACCAGACAGTTATTGAAGTGCAGAGGACAGACTCAATGACTGCTGAGTAGAACTGTAACAGCTGGCGAAGGAAGTACAACCTCTGCTGGGCCTTTTTCACAATGGAGTCAATGTGGGTCTCCCACTTCAGGTCTTGTGAGATGGTAGTGCCCAGGAACCTGAATGACTCCACTGCTGCCACAGTGCTGTTTAGAATGGTGAGGGGGGTCAGTGTTGGGGTGTTCCTCCTAAAGTCCACAATCATCTCCACCGTTTTGAGTGTGTTCAGCTCAAGGTTGTTTTGACTGCACCAGACAGCCAGCTGTTCAACCTCCCTTCTGTATGCAGACTCATCGTCATCTTGGATGAGGCCGATAACAGTGGTGTCGTCTGCAAACTTCAGGAGCTTGACAGAGGGGTCCTAATAAGGTCACAGATGCCAAGAGCACTAAATGGATAATGAAAAACCAACGAATTTGTGTCTTTTCCAATTTGTATATTTGTTCTTGCAAATTAATTTTAGCAATGGCGCAGCAAATCATTTTTTATTTTTTATTTATTTACTGTATCTTCTGAAAATAAAGTCGCACCTGACTATAAGTCGCACCGGGTCAAAATCGCGTTGTTGATAGAGAAAAAAACACACACACAAGTCACATTGACAGAGGTTGGATCCGGCAGGCACTAGGACCCAGGAGCAACCATCCGGCCTCCATTCACTGGTTTAGATGTGAAATGCGCTCCATGAAGATTACAGTACCTCAGAATCTTCACATCGTATCATGGTGTTTTTGGACTTGTTTAAAACAGGAGAATTTGCTTTTAGCAATCGTAAGTTTATCATATGCTTTTTATGTTTCATGAGAGAAACGCGACAAGTAAGCTACATCTGTTTATTACATCTGTAACTCTACGCTGTGCACAAATAAACGGCTTTTAGTCTTTGAGTAAAAAAATACACCTGTTGTATTCTGTTCATTCATTCAGTTCACTGACTGAATGTACTTACTATATGTGTGATGATGAAGCATCATTTTGTGGGCATGTGAGGAGTTGCATTTGACAGTGGACTAGAGTTTGTTTGAACAATAATGTTATGATGGACAAAATATTTAAACTGGTTGCATAAAATACTTTGTAATGGAAAATATACTGAACTGGCAACTTTAAAACTCTTCTACCGTCTCTATGCCTTCACTAAAATACAGAGAAAAACAAAACAGTATTTATTTATTTTGAGGAATTTGATCATTTTCCATGGCACACCTGACAATATTTCACAGCACACTAGTGGGCACAGTGGTTGGGAAACACTGGTTTAGGTTGCCAAACTGTATTACAGAAGATTTGGCTGATATCTCTCAGACAGCCAAAGTTTCTTCTCCTGTCTCCCACATTCACTTTCTTGGAGTGCATGTGAAGGGGGACGGGGAGGGGTGACAGCCGTTAACAGTAACAAAAATTTCAAATTATAAATGAGTCAAGTTATTGCTTGCATTTGAAGCAGGAAGTTTTACATCCAATCACAGTAATGATGTTAACAAATAAATCAGACAATGCACAGGCAATTTAGTGATATCCCCGCAGTTGTGGTCTTGAAATAAAATCCCGAGTCCTCTTTGTCTGAGACTGAGACAAGACCGAGTAAAAATACGGTAGATCCTGGGACGAGACGGAGACGTTCAAAAAGTGGTCTCAAGACAAAGACCAATCTCAAGTACTACAACACTGTTTTCTACTCTGTACCATCTCAACAAACAAATCTGCATGGATACTTTCTGTCTGACTTAGAGGTGTGCGGTTTAGAAGAGACAACCTACATTGATTTTCCCAGTGTGTTGACTCAACAACACTTACCTGTGAAGAAAGGGAACATTCATGAGCAAAAGGATATCCAGAAATGCCTTACCTGCATGAAGTTCGTCTTCCTTGATTCTTCGAAACATACACCAAGAAGTTGGTCATTCTGGAAGAAATCAAGTACTCGCTAAGCTCAGGCAGAAATACTGGCTTCCAAAAACTTACGCTGCTGTCAGAAGGATCATTAATGAGTGTCACATTTGCTGACGATTAAATCCCAAGCCGGGCATACAAAAGATGGCAGATCTGCTAGAGGATAGGCTGCTACCAGACAAAGCACCGTTTACCAACACAGAAGTTGATTACTTCAGACTGCTCGAGGTTAGATGAGGACGTACAATGTTCAGAAGGTACAGCGTACTTTTTATTCATTAGCAGAAGAGGGCATGTGTCTGTTATCCTTTCAGAAAATGGAACAAATTTTGTAGGAGCTTAAAGGGAGTTGCGTGAAGCATTGCAAAATTTGAATCAGTCCATGATCAAAGAAGAGATGCTAAAGAGAGGAATTCAGCGGATATTCAATACACCTGGTGGATCTCACCACGGTGGCACCTGGGAATGTCAGATGTGCACAGTGTGGAAAGTTCTAAATTCTGTACTAAAACAGCACGTATTGGATGATGATGGTCTACATACACTGTTGTGCGAAGTGGAATCCATTATCAATGATAGGCCCATTACTAAAATTTCGGATGACCCTAAGAACCTTGAAGCGTTGACCCCTAACCACCTGTTGCTAATGAGAAAACAACCAGTTTTACCTCCAGGTGTGTTCAAGAGTCGATTTCTCAGGGCCAGCAAAGCCTCTCTGCTGGTGTAACATGCCTAATAAATCCACCATCCTTTCATTCTCATTGATCTTTTTGCCTATGTATTTTCAATCGCTTTCCACTCCTAATTCAACTACAAATGAACAGCAAAAAACAAAAAGTTTCCAATCAGAATTTATTCCTCGATGCTTACAAGCAAAGTGTACAACTGTTTCACAAATCGCATGCCCGAAGCCATGCTCCGTAGCAGCGCGTAAGTCTGAGCTCCACCCCTTCAGGCCCTCAGAATTTCTACAGAATCCCGCAACACTGCAGTGAATAAGTATTCAGATTCATCAGCCAATCAGATTGATTTGTTTGTTCTTGGTGGGTGTGGTCTTTAGGATATGTCCCAGTCCAGGCCTTCTAGCTGTCCTTGAGTGACGCAATCACACTTTAAGTGATGTACGTAATTTGAAAGCGAAGAGCGCGAGATCTTGCTGACGAGACAGCTGTCATCACTGCGGCTATTGCAATTGAGAAAGAGATCCTCATGGATTTAAAAACCTGAGATGTTCTGCATCGTGGATTGATTAATTAAACAGTAAAAGAGGACTGATTTTCACTTCAAGCAAATTGGTAAGTGCTTTTTGCATTGTTATAGCAACATCAGGAGTTTTCTAAGTGTAAATTACGCTGCTTGAGCATTCAGTGTCAGATCAAGTTTTGAAAAGTAACTGTGTACCCTGATGAAACAAAATTTATTGCAAGAAATATGTAAATCACAAATATTATTAGAGATCTTTTTCTTGGTATGTCGATATCTATGCAAGGCATGGATGGAGACAAATTCAATACATGGTGGATCTTTTCTGGAATAGGTGGACGCTGGAATACTTGCCTCTAATGCAGGAATGACAGCATGGCCACACTGAAGAGAAACTTCGAGGTTGGAAACATTGTCCTGATTGTTGACTCCAATGCACCTCTGAAATCTTGGAGGATGGGTCGCATCATCAGGACGATGCCTGACTCCAAGGGAAATATTCGCAGTGTCCATGTTCAGACGAAGATTAGCATGCCTGGACAGACCTATCTCCAAGTTATCTATCTAACTGTAGATGGAGTAGAATTTCAGATACTCTAACCCTGAAATATCATGGTTCTAGATGATTAAGTACAGTAATCGATATAGTCCGCCTGCCTGTACAATTAGGGACTGGTGATGTTAGAGACATAATTTGAACAACTGAATCAAGAAAGAAATTATAAGAATGAATGGCTAAAAAAATCTCAAGAATTATATTAGAATTTAGAAACTGTGTAAGTTTTTTTATATAGAAAATGTTTATATAAATGTTAGATACATTATTTGTGTATATTTGCTAAAACACCCCCCTTTTATGCTCTTTTGGTTTGCTCTGTTTCCCAATAGAAAGGATATGAAGCCTTTATTTTTTTGAGCTGGAAAGAAACGGAGCAACACAGTTTTGACCTGAGTTTTGATATTAAGTTTATAACTGTTTTTGTTTTGTTGCTTTTGTAATTCTGAATACGTTTTCATTAAAGTTTAAACTTGAACAAAAACCCACGTCAATTCTTCGCCCTCAACAAGAAAATTGCAACTACAAACGTTTCCGCGCTTCATAAAAGGTAAGCCAATGTTTTTCCCCCTCTGCTCTGGTGTGCTGAAGGGGCTGCCGTACAGTGTTGTTTACTGCCTGTGGATGTTTACTTTTACTGTACTGTTATGAATGTTGTACACAATGCTTACATACATCCTATTATTTTGAGAAGAATTATAAAGAGAGTAAACATTTTCGGATTCACACGGCCTCGGATACCGGTCGGGTCTCATTTAAGACCCATGCAGACCTCTACTAAATGGTAGTCCTTCAACTCAGACTTACAAAGTCTCAAAAATCAAAGCGCAGGGAGACACCTGCGACATAAAACCCTCAGTTTTATTGGTTACAATGCTTTAGTCATAACACTTAAAATTAAAAAGGTACTGTAAATGGTTAGAAAACAATCTCAATTGAGCAACAGCAGTGTTGGGGAAACAGTGTAAATCGATGCTGAATCCCATGTTCAATCAATTCATCAGTCTTTATATAGTCAGTCTCCGCATTCTTTCAGAGTTAAAGGATTCTCTGGGTGACATCGCTTGCAGCTTTGAGAGCGCCTTTAAAACCCTCTTTTGCAGTTTCTTAGCCAGACGACTTTTTCTTCTCCTGGATCTCTTTCTCAAGAGTCTTGTCTGTAAAACTATTCATACATACCCCATCCTCTGTTGTACACTTATGATTACTACATGTTTATCTCATTGGTTACATTTAGGTTAAACTTCTTTATTCTACTACATGTACATGTTCTTCTATGGTGTAAAGCAGTTAAATAACTTTTCTCTGTTTTCATGTTTAATATTACAAAGAAACAGCTGTTTGATGAAGCTATTTGCTTATGTTACATACACAAGGTTACTTCATTAAAGCTCAAAACTAATACATTGACGCTATCTTCTGAACGTTCAAATGTACAACATTATAAGCATTACAAACAAGGTACACTATGTCAAACTTATAAGGAATAGTTGTAAGGTTACATATAATGAAAATAAACATAGTAATGTTTAGTATAGCAAAGTATAAAGTAAATAATTCAGAGAAATACATTTTACACAGTACTTAAACAAATTAAAAATAAAAATAAGACATGTTCTTGCATTTATCTAATATCCAAAGTGTGCTTAGGCTATTAGTTTTTTCATTAAAAAAAATACTAGTTTATTTTTTATAAAGATTATAACCATGGTAATATAGAGCTGTCCATGGTCTTACCAGTAGTTTTGGACTTATTATTAGAAATGCCAATCTTAAGCAATAGAAGAGCAATGGTAATCTTTCATAAAGGCAAGTACAATTTAGAACGAATGGGTTTAAAGTCTAGACTTCCATGAATTATGGACAATGTCTCGTGTCCTGCTAAACTCCAAAGAATTTCCAAAGAAATGCATGCAGTAACAGTCTTCAGTACCTTTATCACTTTTTGTTGGGTGTGGGATTTTGGCTAGTGAAAATGCATGCACGACCAAACTGGTTTGATTACACTAGGCTGGGCTCAGAACTCTAAGATCAAACTGGTGCAATCTCCATTTGTGCTGCTATTTGCCAGTTATTATGTAGTTTCTGATCATATAAATTGCATCTTTGTGACTCTGTGAATCTGAATTTCACAGCGTTTATTGGAAAAAGAGTATACCCTGAAAATGATCTTTGCTCAGTATGACAAATTTGGACAACACTTTCTTAGATGAGAGTAGATTACTTGATTAAATGAAACTCTTTCCACTTGAAGTGCAGTGGTATGGCTTCTCTCCAGTATGCACTGTCTCATGGGTTCTCAGATTTTCTGACATCATGAAACACTTTTCACAATGAGAACACTTGAAAGGTTTCTCTTCAGTATGGATTTTCATGTGATCCTGAAGGGTTTTCTTTATTGTGAAACTCTTTCCACACTGAGTGCATGTAAAGGGCCTTTCTCCAGTGTGAATTCTCATGTGTTTCTTAAGGTTTCCTTCTTGTGTGAAACTCTTTCCACACTGAAGGCATGTAAAGGGCCTTTCTCCAGTGTGAATTCTCATGTGTTTCTTAAGGTTTCCTTCTTGTGTGAAACTCTTTCCACACTGAGGGCATGTGAAAGGCTTCTCTCCAGTGTGAATTCTCAGATGCCTCTTTAGATCTGCTTTATTTGTGAAAATCTTTCCACACTGAGGGCATGTGAAAGGCTTCTCTCCAGTGTGAATTCTCATGTGTTCCTTAAGGCTTCCTTTTTGTGTAAAACTCTTTCCACACTGAGTGCATGTGAAAGGCTTCTCTCCAGTGTGGATCTTCATGTGTTCCTTAAGGCTTCCTTTTTGTGTAAAACTATTTCCACACTGAATGCATGTGAAAGGCTTCTTCTCTCCAGTGTGAATTCTTATGTGTTCCTTAAGGCTTCTTTTTTCTGTGAAACTCTTTCCACACTGAGGGCAGGTGAAAGGCTTCTCTCCAGTGTGAATTCTCATGTGTTCCTGAAGGGTTTTATTTATTGTGAAACTCTTTCCACACTGAGTGCATGTGAAAGGCTTCTCTCCAGCGTGAATTATCAGATGCCTCTTTAGAGATGCTTTTTGTGTGAAACTCTTTCCACACTGAGGGCATGTGAAAGGCTTCTCTTCAGTGTGAATTCTCATATGTTTGTTAAGGCTTCCTTTTTGTGTAAAACTCTTTCCACACTGAGTGCATGTGAAAGGCGTCTCTTCAGTGTGGATTCTCAGGTGCCTCTGTAGATCTTTTTTTGTGAATCTCTTTCCACACTGAGGACAGGTGTAAAGCTGCTCCACGGTGTGAATTGTCAGGTGTCTCTTAAGGTTTCCTTCTTGTGTGAAACTCTTTCCACACTGAGTGCATGTGAAAGGTTTCTCTCCAGTGTGAATTCTCATGTGCCTTTGAAGACCTGCTTTTTTTGTGAATCTCTTTCCACAGTGAGGGCAGATGAAAGAATATTTGGCTCTTGTTCTTTGAGTGCTTTTTTGTGAGAAATTCCTTTCACTCTTGAAGCAAATATTAGATTCTTCATCAGTTATTGAATTATTAGATTTAGGATGCTGATGGTGTTTCTGATCTATGTCATTTAGTTCTTGAATTTCCTCTTTCACCTCCATCAGGTCTAAAATGAACAGTAAACAGAAATAGATAAAAGAAACAGAAATGTGAAACAAAACATACAATTGAACTCCAATTTAATGTCTTGAAGCAGCAAAGGCTGCTATCTATTTTATGTTATCTTTAACATGTTGAAGGTTAGTTCTGTCATTCTCGGGTTAATATCACAAAATCTGGTAGATTCTGGTTTTATTTTTTTAACTGTAATTTCACTGCTTCTATAACTGTCAAACTACAGCTGCAAGATCTAGCAAACAGTCTGAAGATTTGTTGCCTTAATGTTCATCAACAGTCATTACGAAGAACCAAAAATGGACACCAACCTATTTGTTCCTCAGTATCTTCAAATTTTATTCTGCATGGTTTTAGATCACTCATGTCTTCACTGTTGCAACAGTATGTCAATAGACTTCAGCTGTTACACTTGGAGTTGTTCCCTCTTTATATGCCACCTTATTCTTCTTTCTTCACCTATAGGATGATGGGAATATTCCAAGCATTTATAAGCTAATTGAAAAGGGTGCGGCTTATTTGAAGGTGTGGATTGTGATTGTTGTGTAATTACACATTGTGGTCTTTTCAATTGTACTTGATTTATATTTGGTATGTGAGTGAAACAATATTTGTTGTATTCTACATGAGAAATTTCAGATCTGTTTGATGTTCTGATCATTTCTTTGACAATATGTTGTACAGTAAATAAAAAAGGTCTCACTTTAAAGTAAAATAAGTTATGATAAGAAAGAAACATCCTTTTTTTAGGCTATGAAATAGTGTTTTAGAAAAAGTGAATTTGTGCAGAGCTTCAAAGTCATGGTCTTTACTCTTAAATTTTTTTTTTCTCCGTATTTTAGTAGTTTAATTGTTCTTCTATGTTATCTCATTTCTATGGACCAATAAGAGGAAATATAAAGAGAACTGCTGATCCATGCCCACGATTTCGCAATCTGTACTCTGTTTATAAACCATACTCACAGAACTGTAAACTGATCCCTTGTTTTAACTAAACGTGCCCATGGTTTTTAAACCGTACGCTCAATTTTGCAATCTGTACCCACAGATTCATAAACTATACCTAGGGTTTTGCAATCCGTACCCACGGCAATCACACTCTCCTGACTTCCAGTGCTTGTTCACCAAGGGCGGCGCCAAAAACTCGCTTGTCAGAGACAGTACTCAGCGCTTGCTATCTGGAGGCGGCTCGCAGCACTTGCTTTACGAAGGTGGCGAGAGTTAAGAGAAGGAAGAGAGGGGTCCCTGCTTCATTGGTTTTGGAAATTCCAGTCATTGAGGCCCCTTCATTCCATTGGTCCAAGTCTTGATGGTCACAGACTCGGTACTCCTAGCCTCTGTGGCCCAAGAGATTCCATTCCTGGTTTGGTGCCTATGAGCTCTGAGCCCTCTGAGTCCTTGGCTACCTTGACCATGACCCCCTAGGGGAGGTCACAGTGTATCAAGTCAGAGATTATTTAGCAGAGATGGGCCACTTTTATTTAAATGGCATACCAAATTGGGGAGAAAAGGGGAGAAAAAAATAATAATAATAATTTATGGGAGAAATTGGAACGCTCAACCAAGAAGCTCTGAACACCAAACGGTCAACGGATATAGAAAGTTAAAAGAGCCAATCACCTTTTATATCCAGAGATCACCTGTCAATCAACTCTATAACACGCAAGCACATTAGCTATACAAGCTGGGAAAATTGCGTTTTTCAGCGTAATATGAGGTAATTAATCAAAATTTCTCATAACAGTACTGTCAGATTTTTTTTATTGCTGATTGGAAATATGTTTTTATCATAACCTTGATGATTTAGAAATTTTGGTCTTTCTCCATTCAAGTAGATAGGAGCTGCACTGTCATGACTGGAAATAGCCTCCCGAGAGCTTTCCAAAGATGGCCGACAGTGGACATACCATTAGGTTGGGCTTTCTTTTTTTTTTAAAACATACAACAGAAACTTTGACATGTTAACTGAGGATGTAACTATTACTTTAAATGTATTTTTCTCTCCAGACAAGTGAATGACCAATTTTCCTGTCCGAAAGACAAGCACATGATAATTCTTAATTTCGAGCCCTGTAACTTTTTCCCTAAGCATCATTTGAATTTTAAAATGTACACACTAATTATAAGTTTTGACTCAAACTAAAGCATAAAGCTTGCAGTGCCTCTTCAGTGCAGCTGCCCATTGAGATGATGTAACATACATGATTAAATTAGATTATCAGTGTGTGTAAGGGGTGTAAACATTCACTCATCTCACAATTCGGTTCACGATAATGAGCTCACGGTTTGGTTTGGTTCAGTTCACGGTTCTTTAAACTAAGCCTAAATCAAGAAAAGTTAAGATTGAAAGTTTTTTAGTATTATTATATTATAAAGACATATGCAAAACAGTTCCTTTCCTGTAAAATTTGGCTAAAACTATTGTTCTTAAAAGTGTTAAATAATCCATCAGTGATGAACAGGGACTAAAATAAGCCTACAACAGGGCAACAGTGACACCAAATGGAAATATTAGATAATTCTGCTTACTGGAAATACGGAATCATGTTATATACTGTACATATACTGCTTACCCAATGTCACTGATGACATACATTTAAAATATTTTTTATTAAAAAAAATAAATAAAAAAAATATATATTGTCACTGATTACATCTAAATATTATTTTCAAAAATACATATTCAATGGTAGTAATAATAATTCACTGATGAAATCAAATCAGACATGACATAAGGATTAAATTGCCCCATAGCTTTATTATGCACAACATTCAGCATTATAAATAGTAGATTAGTATACATTTGAAGTCAGAAGTTTACATACACTAAGGTTTATGTCATTAAAGCTAATTTTTTTAAGCACTCCACAGATTTCATATTAGCAAACTATAGTTTTGACAAGTCATTTAGGACATCTACTTTGTGCATGACATGAGTAATTTTTCCAATAACTGTTTACAGACAGATTGTTTCACTTTTAATTGACTAAATCACAATTCCAGTGTGTCAGAAGTTTACATACACTAAGTTAACTGTGCCTTTAAGCAGCTTGGAAAATTCCAGAAAATGATGTCAAGCCTTTGGGCAATTGGAGGTTTACCTGTGGATGTTTTTTAAGGCCTACCTTCAAACAGAGTGCCTCTTTGCTTGACACCATGGAAAAATCCAAAGAGATCAGCCTTGTGGACCTCCACAAGTCTGGTTCATCCTTGGGAACAATTTCCAAATGCCTAAAGGTACCACGTTCATCAGTACAAACAATAGTACGCAAGTATAAACACCAAGGGACCACGCAGCCATCATGCTGCTCAGGAAGGAGACACATTCTGTCTCCTTGAGGTGAATGTAGTTTGGTGCGAAAAATGCAAATCAATCCCAGAACAACAGCAAAGGACCTTGTGAAGATGCTGGAGAAAACAGGTAGACAAGTATCTATATCCACAGTAAAACGAGTCCTATATCGACATAACCTGAAAGGCTGCTTAGCTAGGAAGAAGCCACTGCTCCAAAAACACCATAAAAAAGCCAGACTACAGATTGCAAGTGTACATGGGGACAAAGATCTTACTTTTTGGAGAAATGTCCTCTGATCTGATGAAACCAAAATTGAAACGTTTGGCTATAATGACCATTGTTATTTTTGGAGGAAAAAAGGGTGAGGCTTGCAAGCCGAAGAACACCATCCCAATCGTAAAACATGGGGGTGGCAGCATCATGTTGTGGGGGTGCTTTGCTGCAGGAGAGACTGGTGCACTTCACAAAATAGATGGCATCATGAGGAAGGAAAATCATGCGGATATATTGAAGCAAAATCTCAAGACATCAGCCAGGAAGTTATAGCTTGGTCACAAATGGGTCTTCCAAATGGACAATGTCCCCAAGCATACCTCCAAAATTGTGGCAAAATGGTTTAAGGACAACAAAGTATTGGAGTGGCCATCACAAAGCCCTGACCTCAATCTGATAGAAAATTTGTGGGCATAACTGAAAAAGCATGTGCGAGTAAGGAGGCCTACAAACCTGACTCAGTTATACCAATTCTGTCTGGAGGAATGGGCCAAAATTCTAGCAACTTACTGTGAGAAGCTTGTGGAAGGACACCCAAAACTTCTGACCCAAGTTAAACAATTTAGAGGCAATGCTACCAAATACTAACAAAGTGTATGTCAACTTCTGACCCACTGGGAATGTGATGAAAGAAATAAAAGCTGAAATAAACAATTCTCTCTAGTATTATTCTGACATTTCACATTCTTAAAATAAAGTAGTGATCCTAACTGACCTAAGACAGGGAATGTTTTCTACGATTAAATGTCAGTAATTGTGAAAAACTGAGTTTAAATGTATTTGGCTAAGGTGTATGTAAACTTCTGACTTCAACTATAGATAGTGGTCGACCGATATGGGTTTTTTAATGGCCGATGCTGATATCCAGACAGCAGGGGGCCGATAGGCCACTACAATGCCGATATATCACACAATTTACAGTGCATCTGGGAAGTATTCACAGCGCTTCACTTTTTCCACATTTTGTTATGTTACAGTCTTATTCCAAAATGGATTAAATTCATTATTTTCCTCAAAATTCTACAAACAATACCCCATAATGACAATGAGAAAGACGTTTGTTTGAAATCTTTGCAAATTTATTACAAATAAAAAACTAAAAAAAGTCACATGTACATAAGTATTCACAGCCTTTGCTCAATACTTTGTTGAAGCACCTTTGGCACCAATTACAGCCTCAAGTCTTTTTGAGTATGATGCTACAAGCTTGGCACACCTATTTTTGGGCAGTTTCTCCCATTCTTCTTTGCAGGGCCTCTCAAGCTCCATCAGGTTGGATGGGGAGCATCGGTGCACAGCCACTTTCAGATCTCTCCAGAGATGTTCAATCGGGTTCAAGTCTGGGCTCTGGCTGGGCCACTCAAGGACATTCACAGAGTTGTCCCGGAGCCACTCCTTTGTTATCTTGGCTGTGTGCTTAGGGTCGTTGTCCTGTTGGAAGATGAACTTCACCCCAGTCTGAGGTCTAGAGCGCTCTGGAGCAGGTTTTCATCAAGGATGTCTCTGTACATTGCTGCATTCATCTTTCCCTCGATCCTGACTAGTCTCCCAGTTCCTGCCACTGAAAAACATCCCCACAGCATGATGCTGCCACCACCATGCTTCACTGTAGGGATGGTATTGGCCAGGTGATGAGTGGTGCCTGGTTTCCTCCAGACATGACGCTTGCCATTCAGGCCAAAGAGACCAGAGAATTTTGTTTCTCATGGTCTGAGAGTCCTTCAGGTGCCTTTTGGCAAACTCTAGGCGGGCTGTCATGTGCCATTTACGGAGGAGTGGCTTCCGTCTGGCCACTCTACCATACAGGCCTGATAGGTGGAGTGCTGCAGAGATGGTTGTTCTTCTGGAAGGTTCTCGTCTCTCCACAGAGAAACGCTGGAGCTCTGTCAGAGTGACCATCAGGTTCTTGGTCACCTCCCTGAATAAGGCCCTTCTCCCCCGATCGCTCAGTTTGGCCGGGCGGCCAGCTTTAGGAAGAGTCCTGGTGGTTCCAAACTTCTTCCATTTACGGATGATGGAGGCCACTGTGCTCATTGGGACCTTCAATGCTGCAGAAATTTTTCTGTACCCTTCCCCAGATCTGTGCCTTGATACAATCCTTTCTCAGAGGTCTGCAGACAATTCCTTGGACTTCGTGGCTTGGTTTGTGCTCTGATATGCACTGTTAACTGTGGGACCTTATATAGACAGGTGTGCGCCTTTCCAAATCATGTCCAGTCAACTGAATTTACCACAGGTAGACTCCAATCAAGTTGTAGAAACATCTCAAGGATGATCAGTGGAAACAGGATGCACCTGAGCTCAATTTTGAGTGTCATGGCAAAGGCTGTGAATACTTATGTACATGTAATTTTTTTTTTTTTTCGTTTTTTTTTTTTTAATAAATTTGCAAAGATTTCAAACAAACTTCTTTCACGTTGTCATTATGGGGTATTGTTTGTAGAATTTTGAGGAAAATAATGAATTTAATCCATTTTGGAGTAAGGCTGTAACATAACAAAATGTGGAACAAGTGCTGTGAATACTTTCCAGATGCACTGTAATATAGTAAATAACAAACATAATTATTTAGCACTATATTTACTCAATTGTATTGTATTTTAAAAGGTAGATGCCCTTCCGGCTGCACCTGCTGGCAGGTTTTCCCCACCTTCCTCGAGACCTGGGAAGGAGACAAGGGGAGGGAAAAGGGGAGAGGGAAAGAGCGAGGCAGAGCGACAGTGAGAGAAAGAGAGGAGAGAGAGAAAAAAAATTGCTCACCGGTTCCCAGACACGCGGTTCCCAGACAAAATTGCTCACCAGTCCTCGACCACTCTTCCACCTTCTGGCGGACGACAGCCGCTCCTCCCCAGGCGGACAGCAGCGAGATCTCCGACCCCTGGTGGATGGAACGCCCCTCAGCGTTCTGGCGGCCAGTAGCGAGCCCCTCCTCCCCTCACAGACAGCAGCCGTTCCTCCGTCCCGTCTGTGTTCTGGCGGCCGGTAGTGAGCCCTTCCGCCCCTGGCAGCGGCTCCACCACTCCAGGCGGCCAGCAGCGAGCCCCTCCTCCCCTCGCGGACGGCGGACATTCCTCTGCATCCAGGCGGCCAGCAGCGACTCCTCCGTCCCACAGCGGACGGCTGCGTCTGCTCCTTTGGCGGACGGCAGTGGCAAGGACTCCACAACAGTGCATCCCTCCTCCTTCCCGGGTTTCGGCACCAATTTAGCAGGGGGGATTAAAATTGAAAAGGAAGAGGCGGGAGCCGGATGAACCAATAAAGTAATATTTAATGAAAACTTGGCACCACTACATCATAAATTAATAAACCGGAAAAATGTCACAAAAGACAAAGAAGCTTGGAAAAATGGCGTACCAGGTACAGCTAAAATTTTACTGTAAGTACACACGAAGACACACTGAAGAAGGTCCATAAAGATCTCGTACATGTATGTGTAAGCTTTCTTTTCCATTTTCCCCGATTGGACAGTTATTTCCTTTTAAAGCCATGTGTCACCAGAGTAACGAACAGTTTAAACTCTTTATTTAGCGCAGCGGTTGATTGACAGATAAGGAGTTGCGCTTTGCTGCGTCTCGGACAGTGTTTACGGCGTTTCAAATGCATTTTTGACTACCTCCATATGTGTTTTTTGTGATTCAATCACAAAAGGTTTTGCACCCTATTTACACCTGTATATAGTGTTGATCACTTGTCATCGAATCATCTGAATCACATCCTAATACCAGCTGGAAACGGGGTCTAAATGACCGCTGCCTACATTAGGGAATGCTACAGAACAACTTCCGGTGGAATTTCAGTTTCCCCAGTAAGACCCCCAGGCATAAGATATATCATGAGAGTTCAAGAGTTAAAAGTCTGATCGCTTCGGTGAAGACGTTGTCATGAAGTCGACTGGTGCGGGTCCTTGTGTGCAATGAAGCGATTTCCATTTGTATGCCCGCATTATGTAGGCTCAAGACGTTGTGCATATTGGACAAAACAGACGCTAATTTTAATCATAATAAAAAAGTCCCATCTCCACAATGCGTATGGTCATATTTTTGAGCCGCGATGTTTAGTGCCACAATAAACCGTTACACCCCTAATGTGTGTGGTTGCTAGGTTTGAAAAACAGGGTATCTGCAGGTCTGGGCAATTAAAATGTTTAATATCTTAAAATTAAAAAGGTATTAAAGATTTAATCGGTTTTGGGTGAGAACAGACCAAAACTCCTTTTTCACTGTACACCTTGTCATTGTACTCTCTAGGCACGATCGTGATTTCAAGCTTGATTATACATCCTGGTGCTTGATGCATGCGCAGAGCGTTCGATGGCGTTATAGGTAGTGTAAATGAGCTTGAAATAATGATTGCCAAGGAGACTGCTGATGTCAAGATTAACAGTGGAAAGGAATAACATTTCAGCACATTCTTATCTAAAACCCATTGGATCGCTTCAAAAGACATTAATTAAACCACTGGAGTTGTATGGATTACTTTATGCTGCCTTTATGTGCTTTTTGAAGATTAACAGTTCTGGTCACCATCAACTTGCATTGTATGAACCTACAGAGCTGAAATATTCTTCTAAATATCTTAATTTGTGTTCAGCAGAAGAAAGAAAGTCCAACACATCTGGGATGACATGAGGGTGAGTAAATGATGAGAGAATTTACATTTTTAGGTGGAAAAGCCCTTTAATTTCTACAAACACATCTTTTATATTATTAATAATGAATAATAAATATAATAAAAATGTAATATGTTATCTCACTATATTTCATGTATATTTTCATTTTATGGACCATGATTGAAGAACATTTCATCTCCCAGAAAGCTCTAATTTGTTCAATATATTAAACAATCAATAGATTCGCGTTTTGAAATAATAACTCAATAATTTATGTCATAAGATGTGTCTCGGACTAATGAAATTGTGTTACTGTGTTGAATTTCTTTGAATTCAACTTCCTGTGTGTGTGTAATCCAATTCATTTGAAATTCCAACTCATGAGTTGAAAGAGAGTCAGTTTTGGATTTTGCAGTTATTTATGTTGGTGTTACTCACAGTTTGTCCTCCTGCAGCTCACAGTCCATATCTGTGAACATTATCAGCTCTAATCGTGTGTGTTCAATGTGAATCAGATGTTCAAACTGACACACTCTTCAATACTCTCTACTGACATCACACTCTTGAATAATGACAGTAATGATGAGCATCTTTATATGAGTAAATATATGTTGTTGTTATTATTATGGCTACAGAGGGGTTTTCCAGAAAGCAGGTTAAGCAACTTATCCGGGTAAGTTTACTCCGAGTAAGCGGATAACCTCAACTTTCTGTTCCAAAAACAAAGGTCATTTCAGGGTATGTTAGTAGCCAGTTTACTCTACTTACTGGGTGCGAGTAGATTATGTTCCAGAGTTAGTTCATTTCAGACAGATATCATTCAGAGATTGTTAGCGCACACGTGCGCTTTTAACAGCGACGCAGTGGCCGTGGAAGCTCAGATTACGCACACGATTAGACTTTTAAAGCAATGTTACAGTAAACCGCAATCTTTACCTCACGAATCTTCTTTATTCCGGCATTTCCAGTCTCACACAACACAGATTTGCATTCAAAAGTGAACAAATTGTGTACATTGTGTTTTTCTTTCAACGGGAAGTTTTTAATACTGTAATATTTTTAACGTAGAATACATTGGAAAGGCCTCCACACTCTTCACCGTAAAGAAAGGGCTTTATGTATTTATAGTTAGCCCATCTAATAAACACGTTTTATTCTACACATTTCATAGAATACAATTATTACAGTACCCACATTCTTCTGACAGTTGCTTCAGTCAATTCACATATCATGTTATTTATAACATTACATAGTATCGATATGCAGGTAATGTCTGCCAATTCGAAGCTTCAGCAAATAATCAATCATTCTTCTTCTTCACTAACTAGATAATGTGATCACAGACCACAGATATAGCATAGAGATCTTATTTCATATCACTTGAATTCATGTACTGTACTTATAAATGCACACATTTCCAGACTTGATCGTTGTACTCTATTATCTGAAAATATAAATGAGACATGCTGTCATTTAGAGTCACCCACAGTGCCCTCGTTTAGCTGGTGGTGAAGCGATTCAATGAAAAGATGTCTTTCTGATGCTCAGTCTCCTCTACTCCATTAGAAGCTGTACGTGGTCCTTTAATCTGCCTTTCAGTACTGACCTTTTACAACTAGGAAGAGATGAGAGTTACTTTTCTCTCTAATATTGAGATCATTAACATATATAATGTGTAATCAAGACACATGATCTTCAGTTGTAACAACATAATTTCATTCAGTAGCGAGTTGTTGGAGGCCGATGGACCCTCTACACGAGACTGCACAGCCATTGTCTTTTAGGGGACAAGACAACAAACAAGTTTGATTGCCACACCAGATAAGAAAAGGATATAATGGACATACATCTCCCATCATTGTCCACCTCTGTTACAGCAGATCTTACGAATCATCACGCGTGTCCTACTGACAAACATTACATTCAATCTATGAAAAAGGATGCGAACTGTGGGAGATCCTACAATTAAAAGAGGGTGTATTAAGACAATGTCACCATCAGCAACTGTGGGAAATTAAAGGTGATGTGATTCTAAGTTTTCCAAATGTTAAACTGGGAACATCAAATGGAAATGCATAGAGTAAAATAAAATTAGCATGCACAGAATATGGTAAATACAAGTGGAATTCATCTTAAAATAAAATATATAGTAAACCTATAAACCTAATGGTATTATCATAATGTTAATAGAATATGCACGTTAATGCTTATAATGAAGTTCAGTGCAAACAAATAAAGGTCGACCTATTAAACATTAATGCAGGCGAGAGAGGTCTAATATTATAGCTGAATTAAACTTGTACATATACAGTATAACTTTATAGTTTTATTAATAAAAAATTCACGCAGTGATTCAGTATACTTTCTGTCAAGTCCTGAACCGATGCAGCTCCTGTCGCTATTAGGAGTGAAGATGAAGTAATGCTCATTTACAGTCATTAAAACTTCATGTTCTGCATCACTGAAATATTAATAAGTCTCTTTCCGTTGTGACGATTGTGAGAATCACCATGAACGCGCACAAACTCCGAGTTTCAAACTCACGGCTGAGTGAACGAATCCCGCGAGTAAACACGTTTTGGGTCAATCAACCGAGAGTTCAGGGTTTATGTCACGCTAAGTTAACCTTGCTTTCTGGAATACCCCTCTTGTGTTCATCAGACAATAATAAAACAAACAGTTTATGAAGGTTTCTCTCTTACCGCTCGGTCGGTGAGTTGTTAAAGCTCAAAGACGCGTTAACATGTGAACTAATGTTTAAAAAAGTATTATTTGACGATTCATTGAGATAAATTCATCCGTTTCATCTAAACAACAGTCTGCAGGAGCTCGAGTGTCGTCTTCTTCTTCGTGCTGTTTATTGACGGTTGGCAAACCAACTATTGTCTCATTAGCGACACCAGCTGGACTGGCGTGTGGAGCGACAACGTTGAATTGTGACCAATATAAACAAACAATATTAATTACCTACCTACAAAATAAAAAATCCTTTATATAACACAACAGAGCTTTATCAATTCCTGATTGCTTAGGAACATTTTGCATGGGATTCTGCACTGATAGTCTAGCAATACCCAATGATCTTAATTCTTCTTTTGGCTGATATCTTTCTCTCTCATATGCTTTGCAGCTTAATAGCACATGTTCAATAGCCTCTGAAAGACCGACACCCGCCACATCCAGCACTGTGCTCTCCTCCACAGTTACAGCCTTTGGGTTTTACCCCTTGCCCACACTTCCCATACTCATGTTCTCCGTCACACCTTGTGTAAAGGGAGCCAGCTGGTACACGATAGCTGTGCGGTATGTGTAAACCTCACTCCCCCGGCATCACGAGGCACACGGATGACTGACGCTAGAGGCTGTAGAGCCATGCTGGAGATATCAGTTCGGATCCCGTTTGGAGCAGGACCGGTTTCACTTGCACACCATTGCTTCTCTCTACATACAGCTGCTACAGGTCCATATTTTTGACATTTATAGCATCCAAGCGTTGGTGGACCACATGGCCAAACCATATAGCTGACGAAACCAAGAAACACATCTATCTGGCAGTTTCTTCTCGTCAAAATGCACCATTATAGAGAGGCTTTCCAACTATGTATTATTTCCGGTACATTTCAACCATCTAACATCACCTTCGCCCGTTATACCTCTCTTGATCCTATCTCTTAGTTGTTAGCATTTGGGGATTATTCAGAGCTCATATTATAAAGTTCCACCATCATTGTGATTTGTATGTTGTGTGTACAGATCACATGTATTGCAAAGCGCCATGCAGCAAGTCAGTTTCAAAACTAAAGTTAATGAAATTAGCGAATTAATGAAAACATTGACTTGACGTATTCATGGGGGCACTTCAGCCACGTCGTGGCCCTAGGCAGTCACCTAAAATCGCAGATAGGACGGGCCGGTCCTGGCGTCTCCATTCGCAGATGCCCTTGAAAACTGACACCATGACTTGACACGCTTCATCTAACGCCAGGTTCACACATTTGTGAGCGGTCAGGTTGGATGTTCACATTGGCTCTGCCGCGAGAAACAGCAGCGCCTCTGCACAGAAAAGAGGCCTATGGGGTCCTATGCCAAATTCTCTCTTTATTATGGTCATAAGCTGAGGTTAGTGCTGCTTCAAGACAACAGCAGGCAGTCACATGCACTTCATCAGCACACTTGGGTGCGATTGGTTAATGTTGTGTCTATACTACACACAAAAAAAAAAAAAAAAAAAAAAAGCCTGGCAGTTTAATTCTTTCCTTAAGTTAACTTGCATGCAGACATAAATTGTATTATAGGTCTGAATAATTGGTGTCTTTTCAATAACCTCCTGATTATTTTAGCGTTGTACTGCACCCAGAGCTGCTGAGCCACATGGCAAAAATAGTTTCAGCATTGAGCCCATCCGCTCACTGCCACGTCGCCTCATGTTTGCAGTGGGAATGGTGTAGCGTTAAATTACGAGTAGGCAAAACAGAAACTTAGTGTACTCTATATTCATAGAGAATGCGAGTAGGCTGAAGAATTATTTTTTACCAAATTCACCGAGGTGATATTTTAACTGCATGATTTAAATCCACTTAATACAACATGTAGGTTATGACAATTTGGTCAGATGAGGGTTCTGTGCGAAATAATTGGTAGCCCTAGAATCAGCTATGGAGAGAAAATGAGTCTCAACCTCACGCAAATGCATACAGAGTTGCACGTGTGTTCAATGATCCAAACTCGCAACAGAATGCGCAAGCTTGTCGTTTTTCCTATAACGGAAAAATACACGCCAGGATCCAGGAAATCCACACACCAACAGGACGAACAGCCCTGCATCCATTTCATTAAAGCAAAGTGGGCCAGGAAAGAAAAGGACCAGACCAAGTGAGCAATTCCGCAACAAGCACTTGTTAATGTTGGTCTAACAAAAGAGGCAACAAAAGACTGATGTATACTTTAATTTTTTTATTTAAGCCATGCATCCTGTAGCCAGTACTGAAGCACAATTATGGGCAGGGAGATGTGTATACAGTCTCAAACTGATCACCTGAAATAGAAACAGGAAATAAGACTCTTCAAACAGACAAGAGCACAGCCCAAAATCACATTGAGAAAACGCATACTTGTTTGATAGTAGTCATAAACTCGGACTACAGCTGGCTTGAGATTTTTCACTGCTAGAACTGCTTTCAGCTGGAGCGCATAAGTCATAGGGACACTTTTAGAAACCTGCAAGACAGGATAAACATGTACGTACTGCATGTAGCATTTTAATGTGGCTGGTAGGGTTAATATCCAGTATACACGTCTCACCTCTTTCAGATACACTAGGACGCGATCATCTTCAGTATCAACACGCTCCACTAGTGGGGCATACGCATTGGGTGGAGCACCAAGCTGTGGAAAGGACCCATCATGCATAGTTACATAAGTAGCTTCCAGCATCTTGGGATTTGTCACCTTAAAAGAACACCAACCGTTGAGGTGTCTGCCGTGAAGCCTGACAGAAGTTTAATGTCCACTACAACCATGTTGGTACTTCCTTTTGGTCCATTGTATCTGAAGACACACACCAAGTTCAGAAATGTTCCAGTCACATTACAGAGATTTATGCAAGTTAAAGCAGATCTTACTTCACAGTGAAGCTGAGCAGGAGTTTGTCTCCAAGGGGTCTGCATTCTCCCTTCACTTTAGTTTCAACACTCAAGGTTTTGGTGGTTTGAACAGGTGGTGGGATGTTGTAGAACATTGCAACCTACGAGTGAAAGTCCCAATTATCCTTGAGCTTGACATGCAAGAGACAGACATAGCAGCCAAAACATACAGACCTGCACAGACACGCATGCAGAACCAGTCACTTTAACACTGTATTTGCCGGGAACATTCTTCAGCGGCTTCTCCTGATACAGCAGCCGGTTGTCTCGATTCACATCAAAGTTATAAACTTCTCCTCCTGCGGAGGACTGTACAATAACTGTACTGGAGCCCTCGGAGCTGAACACTGCAGCCGCGTACAAGGAGAGAGCCTGAAGAGCCACCACCGTGTCCTGATAACCACCAACATGGGTAAAACTGCATTCATATAGACATGGAAGTTAAACGGAATATGGTGCACTTGTTGGGTAGTTTGCAGAACCTGGGTGGAAGAGAAGCCTCCATAGGGATTCTGTTGAGCCACAAGCCAGTTGACAATCCTGTTAGCATAGCCCAGATTAGCTGCAGAGAGGGGGTTTACAGCAAGAACAGCTAGCAGCACATAGGAGCTGATCTCCACTGCCAGAGTGTCACCAGATACAGTCTGAGACCAATGGAGACGTCCTCCTTCAGGAGGAGAGAGGGAGAGAAACGTCAAGACACCAAAAACAGAAATGGACTGAGAAATCTCACATTAAATGTCTAGTATATGGTTTACCATCAGTAATAGCAACATTGTCCAAGGCATTTAAAAGCTGTAATCGAGTGTTGGTCTCTCCAGCCAGACCGAACGTGTAGGCAAGCAGAGCAGTGGCGTAGGTGTTTCCCAGGTTCCCAACGACAGACCTCAAGCATGACAAAGCGCTGGTGACAACAGGATCCTGGAACAACGCAAACAAATGACACTACAGCCAAAACTGGATTGCCAATAGCTTGTGCAAATGCAACCCCTTGGCGTTTTTACCGTTGCTGGGATGTCTAGTTCAAGCAGTGATGCAGTGATGTAGGCAGTCATGGTCACATTATCACCAACCCCACCCTTGAACACATGAAAATAAAATTCAGAAAGAACCATCTCAGACCTCATGACCAAGTTACGGTTTGTGCAAAGAAACACCTTCATGGCATTGTGGTACAGAATTCCCTGTTGCATGAAACAGCCATCTGAACCCTGCTTGCTCATCAGCCAATCCTTTGCGCTCTGAATGACATGTGGATCAATGAAGATGAATTTCTGTGCTTCGCCAAAAGACCTCAGGACAAAGGCAGTCAACCTGGCAGAGAAAGTTCCCAGAGAAACTGCATTTACAAACCAGTTTATCCACTGGTGACAAAGAGGACACTTCTGCATCAATGAAACCCACCATGTATTGGACTCATCGTAACCAAATGTGCTGAAGGAACCGTCACTGTGCCTGTAGTTCAGTTGTCTTTGGTACCCTGTTTAGGTCAGAAACCCAGTACATGGGCAATGTGTTCAGAGACTCAGGTGGACATTGAAATTTGATAGGTCCATTCGGTTAGCATACCACTCTCAAGGTAGCCAGTGGCTCGTTCTCGGATGGCTGCGGTCAGTTGCCGAGTGAATTTCAGATACTGCAGGATGTAAATATTGGGAGAAAGAACAGCTATATTCTGTTCTCCACAGCCATATGGCATCTGTAATAGTCCATCAAGATTCTTCAAAGCACGGCCCATTATATCCCCTACAACAGGAAAACAAACATGTTAAAGCTAAAACCCATACCTGGAGGTATCAGCTAAACTTTTTGGTTCTCATTAAACAGTTTACCAATGACCGAAACAGAGCATTTGGCTGATCCCTGGATCACATTTGCAGGAAGCATCAGCACCACCTCTTCTAAAAGAGGGCTTCCTGCCAAGCAGAGTGCAAGAGACTGAAAACAAATTGATCAGAGCACTAGGCTAACATTTAACTGTACATTTGGGAGGGGGAAAAAACAAAACAAAAAAAAACCCCCCACTAACCCTTTGGGCACAGTAACCAACTCTGGGTCTTTATCCTCTCAACTCCTTCAGCCTACAAAAAGCATTAAAAACCAAATTCCTCAGTAAAAAAGTACCAGCAACTCAAACTCCAGAAAGTTGGTTAACACATGCTGACCAGTACAAGTAGACTTTGAGTCACTATGTCAATGCGTCCTCTTGCTGGCACGCTCACAACCTCATTGCCACACGTAGTCCGGGACTGCTCAGCCTGTGCACTGACGGTCACATTTAGAGCTCCTGTAAATGAGGACATCAGCAAACCTCACAAGACCAGACAAAAAAAAAATAAAAATATATATTGATCCAAAACAGACCAAGAACAGAAGCCGTGAGAACCCATTTGAAGGTTTTTCTCCCATTGGTGCAGAGACATGAATACGGATCACTAGACACCAGTTTAAGAGTGTAGCCCGATGATGGAGCTGGAGTTACTCGTACCTGCCAGAGAACAGCATTAGTGCACATTTTCCGACGAGGTGATGCCTTATGCAAAAATAAACAAACCCTGACCATGATGCACTTGGACTGATAGTTGAAGACAGTGGCCTTCAGCTCAAAAAACTCGCCACGGATGATGGAGTAAGGCAGGGAAAGCTCCAAGAAGAAGGGCTGGAACACAGTCAACAGAGCAGGAGGTGCCAGACCGAGACCATTGGAGGACAGACAGAATGCCTCAGTCTCCCATGTGGTGATTGTGTCAGGAACCTTGACGGGAATCTTTGCCGATCCAGTGCCCCTGTGAAGAAATGACAGGTTGACAAAGGCATTTAGGATATGAAAGTACTGTGGGCAAATGGCTTTCTGGTGTCAACCATTGACATTTACAGGAGATAATCCCAACTAACCCCACATCAGCAAGTTGCCAGATCCACGTTTCTGGAAAGAATGTCCTGAAGGTCAGGTCAAAAGAGGAACTGCTCTCATCTGCTCCTTGCATGGCACCCACCAGGGCACCCATGGCAGTTTCACCCCTCTTAAAACTCACAACTGAAACAGAGGAGCAATAAACACATCTAGTAGTGCTTGCATATTGATGCACTTTAGGATGGGAACTACAAAAGAGGCATAATTGTGTTCATGACAAGTAGAAACGGCACACTCCGGAACTAACAGCGCAATAGACCATTACGGAGCAAATAGTTGCAAAGTATATCATCTAAAGAAATTGGAAGAGCTTTTTTTTTTTTAAAAAAATGGGAAGTAATTTTTTTTTACAGAATGCCAGACAACTGCATGGACCTACATCCGTTGTGATAATAATTCAGGCCCCTATACATCAGGCACTCCGGTTCTCGGACAGGCAAATTTGTAGCAATCTTCAACCCCACACTCTGCCAGAGCAACAAGACAGACACAAAGTCAATGTGATTCATTTAGGGGATTCTTCATTAAGCATTACAGTGCTCACAATAAACTACAAGTCAGGAGTACTTTACCTTGAAGGCGTCGTAGGCTTTGTCTGTAGGAACAGCTCGACGGGGTCTAACAATCAGGCACTCCCGTTCATCCTCCACAACATATGGGTAATCTGACGGTGATCGCATCGGGAGTAAATTGAACACCTGGGACCATAAGAGCACATCCAGGTCAAAGAGACACTAATATACCCAGTGCGTTTATTAAACCCCAAAAGACTAAAAATTTGCATTTGAAATAAACTAGGACCAAGTAATAGAGATGGAGCACAAATGTTCCAACAGGAACTTCACCAATTGCACATGGGTACCGTTTCAGCATTCAAACGTCTTCCTGGCTCCAAGATTCGGATGCTCTGATCTATTGCACTGAGGCCACACAGTGATCCTGGCTGAGCAGAGAGTGTCAAAACATTTCCCTCACCAGGAACAGCCATAACAGGGGAGAACTGCAGGGACACCTGCAACAAAACAAAAACCACAGCTCACACACACACACGTCACTCGTCCCATCATAAAGGCGTTAAAGTGCTCTTCAA
This sequence comes from Myxocyprinus asiaticus, assembly GCF_019703515.2. Taxonomy (NCBI): domain Eukaryota; kingdom Metazoa; phylum Chordata; class Actinopteri; order Cypriniformes; family Catostomidae; genus Myxocyprinus; species Myxocyprinus asiaticus. The sequence goes on from NW_026249814.1 coordinate 74,167, forward strand.
ACCTGGTTTTTTAAACACATTTCAGTGTCAAATGTTGCACTGCCAGCAACTACATTCTCACTGGGAAGAACACAGAATGCCAGAATCTGCACTGCTGGAGCCAAATCGACAACAATTGACAGCTTGAACGATACGGTGCCACTGGTTATGGAACCAGAAGTCCTCACATCAACTTTCTCAAATCCATGTAGTATTATCACTCCTCTGGACAACACCTGACAAGTCAAACCAGTGCATCAGTGCAGACCAACAGAATTTTAAGACATCCACTACAAAACGGATATACTCACCATGTAGGTAATGTTGGTGTTGTAGTTACCAGACTCCCCAACAAAAGAATATTTGATAGTCACCGTAAACTCAGCACCACATTTCAATGGCTGCACGAGCTTCATTATAGCAATTTCACTGAATGTTGGCGTGTAGGGAGTAGCAGGTTGGAAGAGACTAACGGTCTTTCTGTCTGTGGTAAAGTATGGTGTTTTGTAACCATAAGACTCCTCAGGAGTTGCACTTGCCTGGGGAACAATGAATGGAATTGGTTCCTTGCAAGTCAAAGTCCTCAATTTAATTCAGTGTACTCAATGAACAATCATACCACCAGATTAACATCAGCATTAGGAAGACTAGCTGTATTGAGGGAGAACGTGGCCAGTCCATTTTGGTTTGTAGTGAGATTCAACAACAGTTTGGGTGGCCAGCTGGAACTCTCCAGGAGATAGACCTTGCGTGCAATTGGGGTCCCATTGAAGTTAGATGCAGAGATCTGTTAGGATAGAAAGAGGTTGGCAAGATGCATCCAATGTGAAGTGCTGAACTGAAGAATTTAAAAATTGTATGTACCTTTCCCTTTATGGTTGATCCAGGTTCAAAATACTCAGGCATGTCCACAAACGTGACACTGCCAATTTCAAACGTAAGGGATACAGTTACAGATTTTGTGACGACAATGTCTGAGAAAAAAGGTAAACCCCACAAACATTAACGCACAGAACAAACTTGCAGCAGCCTACTTTTGTTCAGATCAGAATATAGCTCACCAGTTCCCTCTTCAGTGAGGTTCACATTAATGACAAAATAATCTTGCAGACGGTCCTCAAATTTGGTGTTGAAAAACACTGACATATTGAAGGTATGGGAGGCACAGCCAGTGTCATTCATCTTGTAGCAGAACACAAAAGGTCAGTCAAGTCAACCAGATGCAGAAGAAGAAACTCCACTGTACTCACACACCTTCATGGTTTTATTCAGGCACAGAGGGGTCACCTCAGGAACCGAAATGAATTCAAAAGGCTTACGACAAACTTCAATCCATGTTTGACCAGGTACAGGTTGCCCATATGTGTATCTGGGAAACGGTACAATGACGTGTCACTCACCAACGACAAGAGGATTGGGAAGGTTAAGAAAAAAGGCTTCACTTACTTGCCACAAACCTCAACTTTCAGTCCCACATCTCCAACACTACACATCTGTGGTGCTCTCACGGTAACGTCAAACTTGGGTAAAACTACACCAGAAACAAAGTGCTTACTCAAGATCTGAAGTTACCCATTCTGATCGTTTTAACCCTTTAACTCACCGTATTCTTTCACCTCAAAAACCTGCAAAATCATTCTTTCACCAATAAAAGCCTTCAGTGCGTACATCCCTAGCCGAGCCTCTGGGTTTAACTCATGAGAAAGTGTCAATATCCACCTTGTGGAGGAAACATTTGTCCACTGACCAATTCGGTTACTCTGACTGTCCTATTAGAAACAAGACAGCACAGAAAGACGGAGCAAAAAGCACAAAAAAACCCACCACAACATCTCAAGACTTGAACAGGAGCAAATTCTCACCTCCACCACCACCACACTATACTGTAAAACAAAAACAAAGAGGCATTTAAATCCACACACTCCAATATGATTGAATATTTGCATAACTGTGCTACTGCATCAAAAAACAAGTTCCATTTTAAAACAGTTTTCTTGCTCAATATGGTCAAAGAAAGATCAGGCCTAACCATTTGATCGAGAGGCACAAACTTGCCATCCACGGTAACGACTCTGAAATTCACTGTAAAATGAGAAACATTACACGCTTTAATATGAAAGCGTGCGGTAACTGGGTCAATACTGATATTCATCCCAGGGTCATTCACCCATTTGTCCTGGATTATAGATGGGTTTGTCTGTTTGGATGAAGGTCAAAGGTAGGGAAGGTCTGAACAGGACTTTCCTTTCTTCAGTCATTTTGAAAGCCCTCCCTTGAATCACCACCTTCACTTTCTGCACAGATTCTACCCCTACTTGAGGAGCCTGTAGTAGAGAAAGGTTTCGTTAAGGTACAACAAACCAGAAGGTAAAATTGCACACAGCTACACATTCACATGACGGACCCGGAAGTTATAGCAGCGCTGAAAGTCGGTTGCAGATCTCTGCTGTACAAGTTCAGTTATCACATTTCTCTCATTAAAGAGAGAAATGGTCATCGTGAGACTCTCGTTGGGTTTGAGAAGGCCTGCACACAACTTGGCCTCAGATCCTGACTCAATCACTGCAGGAAACGTCACCATGAAAAATCTGTCCAAATATACAAAACACAAGTCTGTCAGAGTCTCAGAAACCATTATGGAGTCAGTATGCATTCAGAAATAAACATGTGACTGAGCTTACACTATTAGCACAGAACAGACAACAGGGAGCTAAAGCCCTTTTTAATGGTACTTACGGCCCTGATCTTTGTCCATTAACAGCAAAGAGGAACAAGGCTAAAATGAGCCTTTTCCAAACACAAATCTCCTTTACAGCCATGGAGACAGATCATCCAAGACTCAACACAAATCAACCCTCCCTTTCAGAAATACTAAAAAAGAAAGAAAGCCTGTACTACTTTTCTCATTCATCTACACTGATATTTAAACACTTTTCTTCATTATGGGGAGGAGTTAATCAAGCTTGTTAAATTGATTTATCGCTAGAGCATTTTCTTCACTCACCTTGCCCCAATGGAAACATCCTTTGGCTGGAGCTACAACCCTTCAAAGTTGGTGTTATTTGGCAAGTAGACATGATTAACACTGATTGAACGTTGCGGGAGTTCGAGAAGCGCTACAGCTGGAGATGGGAGAGATGCCGAATCTGGCATCAGAAACATAAACAGAAATTTTTGGGTGAGTGATGAGAGAAAGAAACCACTGCATGAGATCTGTAACTTTTTGTTTCCAGGGGTGTGGTATCTGGGACTTTTTCAAAAGCTGATCTAGTGCAATTAAGAAGAATATTAAATGATCAAAAAGCAAGAGTATTCGTGATTGAGAGAATGAATAAACAGACTGTCAAATAATGGAAATATATGTCACCGACACTTACTAATACTTTTGAAGACCTCAAAGGACTTAGCTGAAATGTATTTCACAAACTAGGAGTGTAAAAACAGGGCTTCAATTCCTAATGACTGGCTAAGCCAGTATGTAGCTTCCATAAAGGGTAATGCTGTAACCCATTCATTTTAAAGGATATTGGAAGACTTTTGGCAACAGTGTTGATGAATTTCAGTAGTTTGGGGTGGACTGTGAAAAAAGTAACAAAGTTTATTGGCTGACAAGTGTTGCTATCAGCCCTACTGAGCCAGTGCCAAGAACACCACATTTCCAATGGCAAAAGTTGATGTCCGGTTAGGGCTTATGATTACGATTATGACAAAAATCTTGAGTTTTAGATTTTTTTTCCCTTGGTTGTTAGTTTTGATTTACAGAACTGAAGAACTGTCACGGCCCAGTCACCTTGTCCGGTTGAGGTTCTACCTGACTGGACCAGGGCAGTATCAGCCGGCCTTTGTGTTTTGTGTTCCCCCTTTCCGGTGATGTCATGGTTCTGTCAGCCAGTCAGGTTGGGCTTTGTCTGACAAGAACCATGACATCATCGTCCCCTGTCTGTCTTGTGTTTCGTGTTCGTGTTTAATGTGGGCGAGATTTGCCGCCGTGTGCCCTCCGTTGATGTCACGTTCATGGCACCTTGCCAAGTTGGGTGTTACGCCTGTGCAGGACCGGGGCATCATCGTTCCCTTCTCTGTTTCTGTCAAAGCGTGTATACGTTTTGCCTTTATGTGTTTCAGGGCTCGCTGGCATGCTGAATCAGTTTTTCCATGGGAATGCTGATTATTACAACCTTCAGCTGCGAGCAACACCTGCCCCGCGTTTGTGTCTCTTATTTAAACCCCGCGTGTGTCATGTCCAATTTCGGATTATTGTCTACTGTCATTCTGACTGTTTCTGTTTGCTGTTGTGTGTTTGTGACCGTGATTGTGAGTGTCATGATTCACTGTTGTTTTGCCTCGTGTTTAGCCTCTGTCTTCTGTCTTCCCTGGACTACATTCCCCATAATTCACTGCCCTCATCACTGCCAGCTGTTCCCAATTGTTCTCACCTGTTTTTCATTACCTCATTAATCCTTGTGTATATAATGCCCTGATGTCTGCTCAGTCTTGGTCAGTTGTTGTGTTTTTATTTTTTCCAATCAAGAGTCAACAATATAGTAGTATAGAAGCTAGTACAGATCAAAGAGACTGACAAGGAAAGGTGTTTTCTTAACAATTAAATCGTAAATGTCATTATTGTGGACCGGCTAAATGCTGATGAAGAGATGTGTTTTCAGCTGGTTCATGAATGTTGAGATCGTATCAGCAGATTGTGTAAAGGTTGGAAGCTCAATCCACCACAGCTGAACGGAGAGCGTGAACGCTAGTGAAATAGACATTGTGCTGGAACCACCAGGTTACGCTCGTTCATTGACTACAGAGAGTGGCCACATAGACCTGGAGGAGAGAGCTCCGTGAATACACTTCCATTTGTCAGACAAACTCTATTTTAAAGGTTGAATGGACTAATGTAGAAAGTATTCACATTTGTGTAAATTAGCAAATAAAAATGGTTGCATAACTGAAAGATGTTGCACTTGTGCCTCAACAGGACATGTAACCCATGAAACTCACCATGAATTCGCCTCATTCTAACCAAATGTGCTGTATGAACCATCACTGTGCTTCTAATTCAAGTCTTTTCTATCCTTTTTAGGTCAATAACAAAAACCAGCCCATGGACAATTGGTTCAGGAAGCATATAAGATGGACATAAAATAATATTAAATTCCATCTTTAGAAGGTCCATTTTATTGTCCATTCAACTCTGAAGGTAGCCTGTGGCTTGCTCTCAGATGGCTTTGGTCAGATGCTCAATGATTGCACAGCGTAAATATTAGTGTTTGTAGCCTGCGAGCCTGCTAAGCATTCTTTAATTTTTAGTGCAGTTCATTGCAAATCTACTGCCTGCATCCATTTTCCCCACATTTTTGCTAAACTTTTACTTTTTATTTTGATTCTAATGCATGCACACATTGTACCCTGCACATTTTCAAGGACCACTGCATCAACCTCAAAACCTTGCGGCTAAGGAACTTCAAAAAACAACTGCAGTATGTCATCATCACTGGTTAACGTCACTTGCACTGAATGCCACATGTTTACTATAGCTTCATCCATCAGCACTGAGGGATTCACATGTGATAAATGTAAGGCAACAGCTAGGCTGACGGACAAGTTTGCAGAGTTAGAATCACGCATCCGAATGCTATTAGAGGCATTCGGAAGTGAGGAAAAAAAGCTGTCGGGTACTGTTTTGGATGTGGTTAGAGTGTGCATGACTCACTACCCTTCGGTTTTGGGAGTGGAGCGCGAATGGAAGAGTACAAAATTAGAGGTGTTTCAAGGAGCATGGAAGCATTGTGTCTTTAGAGACAGATAGGCTCTGCCAGGTCAGCATGTTTTCGCAAACTCATAGAAAATAACCAGAACAGTTCTAGGTATTTAGTACAGTGGCTAGATTCACAAGGAACAAAGCTTTGGTTTAGGTCCTATTTATCCGATCGCAACCACTTTGATTGTGTAAACAAGGAATTATCAGATCAAACTGAATTATGGAGTGCCACAAGTCTCCGTTTTAGGTCCTCTGCTTTTCTCTTTGTATATGCTTCGCATGGGAGACATTATGAACCTGTTTCCACTTGGTATTAAGACGCATTTTCTGATCACAAGTGGTCAGCGGTCAGAGGTGGGTAGAGTAGCCAAAAACTTTACTCAAGTAAAAGTACAATTACTTTAAAAAAATTTACTCAAGTAGAAGTACTAACATAAATAATTACTTAAATAAGAGTAAGAAAGTATCCAATTAAAAGAGTACTCAAGTAGAGAGTAACTTGTTACTTTCTCAAATGACATAATGAACATTAACACTCCTATATTCCATTACATAATACACATTTAACATGTATTACTGAATTATTATTATTATTATTAATGGAAATTCTGTCATCATTCACCATCACGTTTTTCCAAACCCATATGACTTTCTTCCATGCAACACATTATGTAGATTTTACACAGAATGTTTGCCTGAGTCACCATTTACATTCAGTGAATGTGTTTTTTTTCCCCTCTATATTTTGAAAGTAAATGGTGACCGAGACTGTCAGTCTGTAACATTCTGTCTAACATCGTTTGGGTTCAACAGATTACAGAAGGTCACACGGGTTTGGAACAACATGAGGGTGGGGAAATGATGACAGAAAATTAAATTATGGCTGAGCTATCACTTTAAAGGGATATTTTACCCAAAAATTAAAATTCTCTCATCATTTACTCACCCTCATGCCATCCCAGATATTTATGACTTCCTTTCTTCTGCAGAACACAAATTATGATTTTTAGAAGAATATTTCACCTAACAGTATAAACAGTATAAATCCATGTAAACATACACATTAAGTGTAAACGCGTTTTGCTCTGCCGAACATGCGACTGACAACTGGAGCGCGATGTGAGTTACCGCTATGCGCTCTTTGGTCGGTCTTGTGTCATGTCCGGAGCATGGTGTCTGGATCCTGACTTCCTGTATGGTTCAGTTTCGATCTCAGTCGGGATCCGGACATTCATGCTCCATGTTCTGTTTGTTTTGGTCAAATCGTGTTTGCGTTTCTCCCTCATATGTTTTAGGTGCCGCTGGCACATGGAATCAGCATTTCCATGGGAACCCTGATTGTTTCTATGGGCACGCTGTTCATGCCAACTTTCAGCTGGCGAGCGGCACCTGTCCCTTGTTTGTTCCTGCCTATTTTAATCCCCTCATGTGTCATATTCGTGGCTGGATTTGTGAATGTAGTCTAGTTAATATTGAATGTGTTTAGTGTTGAACTGTGTTTTATGTGAAGTAACTTACCTTACTCTCTCTGCCTATTTGGTCCTGTCTCGTGTATCTGTTTGGTTGCCTGTCTCTGCCGGCATGCCGGGAGTGTGTGAGCGGTGCACACAACTCTTTAGCAGAGATTTCCTCGCAGATCTGCCACTCGCTGCACAGAGGATTCCTCACGTTTTGCTGAAATTATAATTTATTGTAAATAAACCCTTTGAACTGTTCCTCTGCCCTTGGGTCTGTCTCGCTCTCGCTTTCTGACACATATGACTTCTGAAGATATAGATTGAACTACTGGAGTCGTATGGATTACTTTAATGATTCCTTAATGTGCTTTTTGGAGCATCAACATTTTGGCACCCATTCACTTGCATTGTACTGACCTACAGAGCTGAAATATTCTTCTAAAAATCTTCACTTGTGTTCTGCACAAGAAAGAATGTCATTCACATCTGTGATGGCATGAGGCATGAGTAAATGATGAGAGAATTTTCATTTTTGGGTGAACTATCCCTTTAAGGGCTCTTGTCAGATCTGGATGAATTTGTCAATAAGAAGAGAGTTTTGGAAACCTTTCTAGTAATTATAATGGTGAAAACGTGAGCGCGATCGGGCGAGAGATAGACAGCAGTTTTATTTCATGCTGAATGTATTAAATTACTTTTTGACAAATCATTACTTGATTAAAATAACATAATAGCATATAGAGAGGCAAAGCATACAGATTGTCAGGATTTGTCAGAGCTGAGATGAGAGGCAAGGATCTATACGCAAGCTTCTTTAATAGAGATAATGTGAGATACCAACAAAGAGGAGTGAAACCAGGAACAAAACAATGGCAAAAACACTATGACTACGATAAGGGAACATTCAAGGCTGCAGACTAGGAAAACTACAAAATAACACTCATGCACTGCCATACAAATAAGAACTGACAAACATGACTGAAACTACAGGGTATATATATATACAGACTAGGACAATAACCAAACACAGAACACCTGGGAGCAATGATGGGAAACAGACGGTAGTAATGAGTGCAGGGAATCATGGGAAATGTAGTACAAGGGAGACTAGAGACAGATGACAAGACCATATCAAAATAAGAGTCCTGGGAACTTAAAGGTGACAAGGCTGTGACAAAACCATGACAGAACCCCCCCCCCCCCAACGGGCAGCTCCTGACCCCTAAGGAAGGTTGGTAAGGGAGGCAGGGCCAAGATGGAGCCAGAGACCAAAAAGGCCAGAGCAGATCAGGTGGATGGTCAGGAGGCCAAGGAGACCAGAGCAGATCAGGCTGACAGCCAGGAGACCCAGAAGACCAGAACAGATCAGGTGGATGGCCAGGGGACTCAGGAGACCACTTCAGGGTAGGGACTGGATCAGGAGGCCTGATTGGCAACAATAGGGCTGAAACAGGGTCAGGAGGCCTGGGAGGTGGCCACAAACTAGAGACTGGAGCTGTGGAAGTCTCTGAGGGTGGAGCCGTGGAAGGCGAAGCCGTCGGAGGCTCGAGGGGTGAAACTGTGGCATGCGGAGCTATGGGAGGCTCGAGGGGTGAAACCGTGGAACGTGGAGCCGTTAGAAGCTTGAGGGGCAAAGCCGTGAAAGGCAGAACCATGGTAGGCTCAAGGGGCGAATCCGTGGAAGGCGGAGCCGTGGGAGGCTCGAGACTAAGAGTCTTGGATGACTGGGAAATGACCATTGTGGTAACGAACATGAGCGGACACTTGGGAATTAACTCAAGATGGCGCCGAGTATGGCTGCTGCATTGTGAGCTCCAACACAACATGGTAGTGTTTTGTTTGTTTTGTTTACAATTCTCATGTTTTTTGTCTTATTGTCTATGACAGACAAACACTTTTGGACATTGGTTCAGCAATTACACATCGTAAACCGGACTTCAGATTCCTCAATGCCAACCCGCTGTTTACAAACATGCAGCCCTTTGTCTGGGCTGCACGGCCGCGGAAACGCAGGAGGAAAAAGGGAAACAGAGCCGGCGTTCTCATCAGAGTAAGACACCATGCAAATCGACCCCCGCTACCCAGTATTCTACTGGCAAATGTTCAGTCTCTGGATAACAAGCTCTGCGAGCTGAAAGCACAGATCTCTTTCCAACGAGAGACAAGGGACTGCTGCACTATCTGCCTTATGAAAACTTGGATGTCTGCGGAGATTCCAGACTCAGCCATTGAACCCGCTGGGTTCTCCGTGCACCGAGCGGACAGAGCGAAAGACCTCTCAGGTAAAAGCAGAGATGGTGGTGTATGTTTTATGATCAACAAATCCTGGTGTGATCAGAGGAACGTACATTCTATCAAGTCTTTCTGCTCTCCTGATCTGGAATTTCTCATGCTTCTGTGTCGACCATTCTGGCTACCGAGGGAATTCACAGCGGTCATTATCACTGCTGTGTACATCCCGCCACAAGCCAACACAGACCGGGCACTCAAGGAACTGTATGGGATTATAAGCAAACAGGAAACCACGCACCCTGAGGCCGTGTTCATTGTGACCGGGGACTTTAATAAAGCCAGTTTCAAATCAGTCGCACCAAAATACCACCAGCACATTAGTTTCAACACACGAGGGGACCTGGTTTTGAACCATTGCTACTCTCCCTTCCGGGATGGCTACAAATCCCTCCCCCGCCCACCATTTGGCAAATCGGACCACTCTTCCATTCTGCTTCTACCCGCTTACAGGCAGAAACTGAAACAGGAAGCACCCACTCTCAGAACGATCCAGTGCTGGTCGGACCAATCAGACTCTACACTACAGGACTGTTTTGATCACACGGACTGGGAGATGTTCCGGTCAGCCTCTGATGACAACATCGAGCTTTATGCTGATAGCATAATGTGTTTCATCAGAAAGTGCGTAGAGGACGCCGTTCCGACCAGAACAACACGGATCTATCCGAACCAGAAGCCATGGATTAATAGCGATGTTCGCGTGGAACTTAATGTGCGGACCTTGTGGAATATTTTTATCAAGTTAAATATAAATTAATCAAGTATAATCAATGTAAATATAGCCATTTTTGTCTACAATTATTTCTAAAGGTCAAGCATGGACTTTACTGTGTGTTTGGGTGTGTTTAGTGGCCTGTGGGAATGAGGCCCCTGAAAATGGAATGTGTAATCACATATGGTACTCATATATGGTAAACTTGAGTCTCATGTTTTGACACTAGAGAAAATATAGGATAAGGCCCCGTAAAGAGGTTCCAGATGGGGAGGGTCCTCTCTCATAGTTTAATGTTTTCTAAGCAGACTAAAGACACAGAACAAAATGTATGGGGTGTATTGGTCACGCCCTAGGTGAATATG
>NW_026249815.1:7500-84357 GCF_019703515.2 Myxocyprinus asiaticus
CGGAGGGGCGAACCCCACCAAACCGTTCCCACATCGGCCGCCGTGCTCGAGCCTTTGCGGTAGACAGGCCGTCTGAGTCTCCCAAGGAGGGGGTTCGGGGCGATCCGATGAGGGAAAGCCCCTGGAAGCCAACGCGCTGAGCGGGGAGGAACCGGGTGCCCATAGCGGCCAAAAAGACCGGGCAGGGGCCTGCCCCAGGCGCGTCACGTACTCCAATCGACCAGAGGTAAGAGGCGGTTGTGTTGGGGGAAAAAAATGCTCCATTCACCTGCTGACTGGTGAGTCAAACATCCAGGCCCTTTACGAACCTGCTTCAGGCCGAGGGGCGCCACCCTCCACGGCCTGCATCACCGTCAGCGAGGCACCTGCTCACAATGCTCCATGTGACGCTTAATTTCACCCAGGGCGCATGAAATCGCTTCTAGCCGAGGTGCACCACCCTCCTCGGACTCTCACAGAGGTTCGCACCTGCTTACACTTGGTTCTTGGCACTTGTGAGTGAAAAAGCATCATTTCATCCAGGCCGCATGAAATTGCTTCAAGCCGAGGTGCACCACCCTCCTCGGACTCTCACAGAGGTTCGCACCTGCTTACACTTGGTTCTTGGCACTTGTGAGTGAAAAAGCATCATTTCATCCAGGCCGCATGAAATTGCTTCAAGCCGAGGTGCACCACCCTCCTCGGACTCTCACAGAGGTTCGCACCTGCTTTCACTTGGTTCTTGGCACTTGTGAGTGGAAAAAGCATCATTTCATCCAGGCCGCATGAAATTGCTTCAAGCCGAGGTGCACCACCCTTCTCGGACACTCACAGAGGTACACACCGCTTATACTTGTGAGAAAGAGCATAAGCCAGGCATCATTTCATCCAGGCCGCATGAAATTGCTTCAAGCCGAGCTGCACCACCCTTCTCGGACACTCACAGAGGTTCACACCGCTTATACTTGTGAGAAAGAGCATCATTTCATCCAGGCCGCATGAAATTGCTTCAAGCCGAGCTGCACCACCCTTCTCGGACACTCACAGAGGTACACACCGCTTATACTTGTGAGAGAAAGAGCATCATTTCATCCAGGCTGCATGAAATTGCTTCAAGCCGAGGTGCACCACCCTTCTCGGACACTCACAGAGGTTCACACCGCTCATACTTGTGAGAAAGAGCATCATTTCATCCAGGCCGCATGAAATTGCTTCAAGCCGAGGTGCACCACCCTTCTCGGACACTCACAGAGGTTCACACCGCTCATACTTGTGAGAAAGAGCATCATTTCATCCAGGCCGCATGAAATTGCTTCAAGCCGAGGTGCACCACCCTTCTCGGACACTCACAGAGGTTCACACACCTTACACTGGCTCTAGGCACCTGTGAGAGCATCCACTATCCGCCCTGAGTGAAGGATGAGCGGCCACAACCTTTACCTTGACTTACATGGAGCATTTACAAAGTCTGCCAAAAACTAAGTCCACAAAAAAGCGTGTCGGACAAATCTCCGACGGCACCCCACCACTGAACCCCCCGCGATTGGACCTCCAGTCGCGGGGGTCCTCGGACCCGAGGCCGACAGGGTTGACCGAAATCGGCATGACCGCGAAAGCCGAAGACCCTGGAGAAACGCGAACTCCCGAAAAAGTGTCATTTTGGGGTAAAACACACACTTTTGGACCTCCAGGCACTACATTGAGCTCATTTATGCCCACCAAGTCGCACCCTCCCGGACTCGGCCGGTTCGGCAGAGGGCCTGGTTCTAACACCCTCTCCCGAAAAATACTTAGTCATTTTTTCAACAAAAAATTTTTCTGCACCACTTTTTGGACCTCCAGGCACTACATTGAGCTCATTTATGCCCACCAGGGTGCACCCTCTCGGCCTCAGCCGGTTCGACAGAGGGCCTGGTTCTTACACCCTCTCCCGAAAATTACTTAGTCATTTTTTCAACCAAAAAATTTTTCTGCACCACTTTTTGGACCTCCAGGCACTACATTGAGCTCATTTATGCCCACCAGGGTGCACCCTCTCGGCCTCAGCCGGTTCGACAGAGGGCCTGGTTCTTACACCCTCTCCCGAAAATTACTTAGTCATTTTTTCAACCAAAAAATTTTTTGCACCACTTTTTGGACCTCCAGGCACTACATTGAGCTCATTTATGCCCACCAGGGTGCACCCTCTCGGCCTCGGCCGGTTCGACAGAGGGCCTGGTTCTTACACCCTCTCCCGAAAATTACTTAGTCATTTTTTCAACCAAAAAATTTTTTGCACCACTTTTTGGACCTCCAGGCACTACATTGAGCTCATTTATGCCCACCAGGGTGCACCCTCTCGGCCTCGGCCGGTTCGACAGAGGGCCTGGTTCTTACACCCTCTCCCGAAAATTACTTAGTCATTTTTTCAACCAAAAAATTTTTTGCACCACTTTTTGGACCTCCAGGCACTACATTGAGCTCATTTATGCCCACCAGGGTGCACCCTCTCGGCCTCAGCCGGTTCGACAGAGGGCCTGGTTCTTACACCCTCTCCCGAAAATTACTTAGTCATTTTTTCAACCAAAAACATTTTTTGCACCACTTTTTGGACCTCCAGGCACTACATAGAGCTGATTTATGCCCACCAGGGTGCACCCTCTCGGCCTCAGCCTGTTCAACAGAGGGCCTGGTTCTTACACCCTCTCCCGAAAATTACTTAGTCATTTTTTCACACTTTTTGATCATTCTTCCAGGCCCTTTGTGTTATGTATCATGCCCACAGGTGTCACACACCTCGGCTTATGACACTGACACTGTCCCCATCACACTTACTGGTTCTTTGTGCACCTCCAGGGGCCTGGGGCAAGTTGTCAATGCGGTGACACACACACCCTCCTCGGATACATTCACTGAAACAGACAACCTATGACAACAGATCATCCAGAATGCATTGACTTAGTCATTTTTTGACACTTTTGATCATTCTTCCAGGCCCTTTGTGTTATGTATCATGCCCACAGGTGTCATACACCTCGGCATATGACACTGACACTGTCCCCATCACAATTACTGGTTCTTTAAGCACTTCCAGGGGCCTGGGGGCAAGTTGTCCATGCCCAGGCAGGTGTCACCCACCCCGGCTTATGACAATGACTTTGTTCCCATCACACTCACTGGTTCTTTAAGCACTTCCAGGGGCCTGGGGGCAAGTTGTCCATACCCAGGCAGGTGTCACTCACCCCGGCTTATGACAATGACTTTGTTCCCATCACACTCACTGGTTCTTTAAGCACTTCCAGGGGCCTGGGGGCAAGTTGTCCATGCCCAGGCAGGTGTCACTCACCCCGGCTTATGACAATGACTTTGTTCCCATCACACTCACTGGTTCTTTAAGCACTTCCAGGGGCCTGGGGGCAAGTTGTCCATGCCCAGGCAGGTGTCACTCACCCCGGCTTATGACAATGACACTCCACCCTTCATACTTACCTATTGTATCAGCACATCCAGGGGCCTGGGGGCAAGTTGTCCATGCCCAGGCAGGTGTCACCCACCCCGGCTTATGACAATGACTTTGTTCCCATCACACTCACTGGTTCTTTAAGCACTTCCAGGGGCCTGGGGGCAAGTTGTCCATACCCAGGCAGGTGTCACTCACCCCGGCTTATGACAATGACTTTGTTCCCATCACACTCACTGGTTCTTTGTGCACTTCCAGGGGCCTGGGGGCAAGTTGTCCATACCCAGGCAGGTGTCACTCACCCCGGCTTATGACAATGACTTTGTTCCCATCACACTCACTGGTTCTTTAAGCACTTCCAGGGGCCTGGGGGCAAGTTGTCCATGCCCAGGCAGGTGTCACTCACCCCGGCTTATGACAATGACTTTGTTCCCATCACACTCACTGGTTCTTTAAGCACTTCCAGGGGCCTGGGGGCAAGTTGTCCATGCCCAGGCAGGTGTCACTCACCCCGGCTTATGACAATGACTTTGTTCCCATCACACTCACTGGTTCTTTAAGCACTTCCAGGGGCCTGGGGGCAAGTTGTCCATACCCAGGCAGGTGTCACTCACCCCGGCTTATGACAATGACTTTGATCCCATCACACTCACTGGTTCTTTGTGCACTTCCAGGGGCCTGGGGGCAAGTTGTCCATGCCCAGGCAGGTGTCACTCACCCCGGCTTATGACAATGACTTTGTTCCTATCACACTCACTGGTTCTTTGTGCACTTCCAGGGGCCTGGGGGCAAGTTGTCCATGCCCAGGCAGGTGTCACTCACCCCGGCTTATGACAATGACTTTGTTCCTATCACACTCACTGGTTCTTTGTGCACTTCCAGGGGCCTGGGGGCAAGTTGTCCATACCCAGGAAGGTGTCACTCACCCCGGCTTATGACAATGACTTTGTTCCCATCACACTCACTGGTTCTTTAAGCACATCCAGGGGCCTGGGGGCAAGTTGTCCATGCCCAGGCAGGTGTCACTCACCCCGGCTTATGACAATGACTTTGTTCCCATCACACTCACTGGTTCTTTGTGCACTTCCAGGGGCCTGGGGGCAAGTTGTCCATGCCCAGGCAGGTGTCACTCACCCCGGCTTATGACAATGACTTTGTTCCTATCACACTCACTGGTTCTTTGTGCACTTCCAGGGGCCTGGGGGCAAGTTGTCCATGCCCAGGCAGGTGTCACTCACCCCGGCTTATGACAATGACTTTGTTCCCATCACACTCACTGGTTCTTTAAGCACTTCCAGGGGCCTGGGGGCAAGTTGTCCATGCCCAGGCAGGTGTCACCCACCCCGGCTTATGACAATGACTTTGTTCCCATCACACTCACTGGTTCTTTAAGCACTTCCAGGGGCCTGGGGGCAAGTTGTCCATACCCAGGCAGGTGTCACTCACCCCGGCTTATGACAATGACTTTGTTCCCATCACACTCACTGGTTCTTTGTGCACTTCCAGGGGCCTGGGGGCAAGTTGTCCATGCCCAGGAAGGTGTCACTCACCCCGGCTTATGACAATGACTTTGTTCCCATCACACTCACTGGTTCTTTAAGCACTTCCAGGGGCCTGGGGGCAAGTTGTCCATGCCCAGGCAGGTGTCACTCACCCCGGCTTATGACAATGACTTTGTTCCCATCACACTCACTGGTTCTTTGTGCACTTCCAGGGGCCTGGGGGCAAGTTGTCCATACCCAGGCAGGTGTCACTCACCCCGGCTTATGACAATGACTTTGTTCCCATCACACTCACTGGTTCTTTAAGCACTTCCAGGGGCCTGGGGGCAAGTTGTCCATGCCCAGGCAGGTGTCACTCACCCCGGCTTATGACAATGACACTCCACCCTTCATACTTACCTATTGTATCAGCACATCCAGGGGCCTGGGGCATGTTGTCCATACCCAGGCAGGTGTCACTCACCCCGGCTTATGACAATGACTTTGTTCCCATCACACTCACTGGTTCTTTGTGCACTTCCAGGGGCCTGGGGGCAAGTTGTCCATACCCAGGAAGGTGTCACTCACCCCGGCTTATGACAATGACTTTGTTCCCATCACACTCACTGGTTCTTTAAGCACATCCAGGGGCCTGGGGGCAAGTTGTCCATACCCAGGCAGGTGTCACCCACCCCGGCTTATGACAATGACTTTGTTCCCATCACACTCACTGGTTCTTTGTGCACTTCCAGGGGCCTGGGGGCAAGTTGTCCATGCCCAGGCAGGTGTCACTCACCCCGGCTTATGACAATGACTTTGTTCCTATCACACTCACTGGTTCTTTGTGCACTTCCAGGGGCCTGGGGGCAAGTTGTCCATACCCAGGAAGGTGTCACTCACCCCGGCTTATGACAATGACTTTGTTCCCATCACACTCACTGGTTCTTTAAGCACATCCAGGGGCCTGGGGGCAAGTTGTCCATGCCCAGGCAGGTGTCACTCACCCGGTTATGACATGACTTGTCCTTGCCCAGGCAGGTGTCACTCACCCCGGCTTATGACAATGACTTTGTTCCCATCACACTCACTGGTTCTTTGTGCACTTCCAGGGGCCTGGGGGCAAGTTGTCCATGCCCAGGCAGGTGTCACTCACCCCGGCTTATGACAATGACTTTGTTCCTATCACACTCACTGGTTCTTTGTGCACTTCCAGGGGCCTGGGGGCAAGTTGTCCATGCCCAGGCAGGTGTCACTCACCCCGGCTTATGACAATGACTTTGTTCCCATCACACTCACTGGTTCTTTGTGCACTTCCAGGGGCCTGGGGGCAAGTTGTCCATACCCAGGCAGGTGTCACCCACCCCGGCTTACAACAATGACTCTGTGCCCATCACACTTACTGGTTCTTTGTGCACTTCCAGGGGCCTGGGGGCAAGTTGTCCATACCCAGGCAGGTGTCACCCACCCCGGCTTACAACAATGACTCTGTGCCCATCACACTTACTGGTTCTTTGTGCACTTCCAGGGGCCTGGGGGCAAGTTGTCCATACCCAGGCAGGTGTCACTCACCCCGGCTTATGACAATGACTCTGTCCCCTTCATACTTACCTGTTGTATCAGCTCATCCAGGGGCCTGGGGCATGTTGTCCATGCCCAGGCAGGTGTCACTCACCCCGGCTTATGACACTGACTCTGTCCCCTTCATACTTACCTGTTGTATCAGCTCATCCAGGGGCCTGGGGCATGTTGTCCATGCCCAGGCAGGTGTCACTCACCACGGCTTATGACACTGACTCTGTCCCCTTCATACTTACCTGTTGTATCAGCTCATCCAGGGGGCCTGGGGCATGTTGTCCATGCCCAGGCAGGTGTCACTCACCCCGGCTTATGACACTGACTCTGTCCCCTTCATACTTACCTGTTGTATCAGCTCATCCAGGGGCCTGGGGCATGTTGTCCATGCCCAGGCAGGTGTCACTCACCACGGCTAATGACACTGACTCTGTTCCCTTCATACTTACCTGTTGTATCAGCTCATCCAGGGGGCCTGGGGCATGTTGTCCATGCCCAGGCAGGTGTCACTCACCCCGGCTTATAACAATGACTCTGTACCCATCACACTTAATGGTTCTTTAAGCACTTCCAGGGGCCTGGGGCATGTTGTCCATGCCCAGGCAGGTGTCACTCACCCCGGCTTATGACAATGACTCTGTCCCCTTCATACTTACCTGTTGTATCAGCTCATCCAGGGGCCTGGGGCATGTTGTCCATGCCCAGGCAGGTGTCACTCACCCCGGCTTATAACAATGACTCTGTACCCATCACACTTAATGGTTCTTTAAGCACTTCCAGGGGCCTGGGGCATGTTGTCCATGCCCAGGCAGGTGTCACTCACCCCGGCTTATGACAATGACTCTGTCCCCTTCATACTTACCTGTTGTATCAGCACTTCCAGGGGCCTGGGGCAAGTTGTCCATGCCCAGGCAGGTGTCACTCATCCCGGGTTATGACAATGACTCTGTACCCATCACACTTAATGGTTGTCTCAGCACTTCCAGGGGCCTGGGGCAAGTTGTCCATGCCCAGGCAGGTGTCACTCATCCCGGGTTATGACAATGACTCTGTACCCATCACACTTAATGGTTGTCTCAGCACTTCCAGGGGCCTGGGGCAAGTTGTCCATGCCCAGGCAGGTGTCACTCACCCCGGGTTATGACAATGACTCTGTACCCATCACACTTAATGGTTGTCTCAGCACTTCCAGGGGCCTGGGGCAAGTTGTCCATGCCCAAGCAGGTGTCACTCACCCCGGCTTATGACACTGTCACTGTACCTTCACACTTACCGGTTCTTTAAGCACCTCCAGTGGCCTGGGGCATGTTGTCAATCCGGTGACAGACACCTTCCTCGGCTACAGTCACTGAATCAAACACCATATAACAACAAATCATCCAGACTGCATTGACTTAGTCATTATTTGCCACTTTTGGATCATACTTCCAGGCCCTTTGGGCTATTTTTCATGCCCAAATAGGTGTTTCACAGCTCGAATAAGGTCATTTACACTGTCTCCCCATTGAAATCAATTGAAACTGACCCTTTCCCCCATGGACATCAATTAAATCAGCACAAACATTTTCAGCATCACTATTTTGACATCCAGGAGGTACATGAAGCCAATTCATGCCCACCAAGGCTCACCCTCTCGGCTTCAGACGATTCGGCAGAGGGCCTGGTTCTTACACCCTCTCCCGAAAAATACTTAGTCGTTTTTTCAACAAAAAATTTTTCTGCATCACTTTTTGGACCTCCAGGCACTACATAGAGCTGATTTATGCCCACCAAGGCGCACCCTCTCGGCCTCAGCCGGTTGGGCGGAGGGCCTGGTTCTTACACCCTCTCCCGAAAAATACTTAGTCGTTTTTTCAACAAAAAATTTTTTGCATCACTTTTTGGACCTCCAGGCACTACATAGAGCTGATTTATGCCCACCAAGGCTCACCCTCTCGGCCTCAGCCGGTTCGGCAGAGGGCCTGGTTCTTACACCCTCTCCCGAAAATTACTTTGTCATTTTTTCACACTTTTTGATCATTCCTCCAGGCCCTTTGTGTTATGTATCATGCCCGCAGGTGTCACACACCTCGGCTAATGACACTGACACTGTCCCCATCACACTTACTGGTTCTTAGTGCACCTCCAGGGGCCTGGGGCAAGTTGTCCATGCCCAGGCAGGTGTCACTCATCCCGGCTTATGACAATGACTTTGTACCCATCACACTTAATGGTTCTTTAAGCACTTCCAGGGGCCTGGGGGCAAGTTGTCCATACCCAGGCAGGTGTCACTCACCCCGGCTTAATACACTGACACTCTACCCATCATACTTACCTGTGGTATCAGCACATCCAGGGGCCTGGGGCAAGTTGTCCATGCCCAGGCAGGTGTCACTCACCCCGGCTTAATACACTGACACTCTACCCTTCATACTTACCTGTTGTATCAGCACCTCCAGGGGCCTGGGGCAAGTTGTCCATGCCCAGGCAGGTGTCACTCACCCCGGCTTAATACACTGACACTCTACCCTTCATACTTACCTGTTGTATCAGCACCTCCAGGGGCCTGGGGCAAGTTGTCCATGCCCAGGCAGGTGTCACTCACCCCGGCTTAATACACTGACACTCTACCCTTCATACTTACCTGTTGTATCAGCACATCCAGGGGCCTGGGGCAAGTTGTCCATGCCCAGGCAGGTGTCACTCACCCCGGCTTAATACACTGACACTCTACCCTTCATACTTACCTGTTGTATCAGCACATCCAGGGGCCTGGGGCAAGTTGTCCATGCCCAGGCAGGTGTCACTCACCCCGGCTTAATACACTAACACACTACCCATCACACTTACCTGTTGTATCAGCACATCCAGGGGCCTGGGGCATGTTGTCCATGCCCAGGCAGGTGTCACTCTCCCCGGCTTAATACACTGACACTCTGCCCATCACACTTACCGGTTCTTTAAGCACCTCCAGGGGCCTGGGGCAAGTTGTCCATGCCCAGGCAGGTGTCACTCTCCCCGGCTTAATACACTGACACTCTGCCCATCACACTTACCGGTTCTTTAAGCACCTCCAGGGGCCTGGGGCATGTTGTCCATGCCCAGGCAGGTGTCACTCACCCCGGCTTAATACACTAACACACTACCCTTCATACTTACCTGTTGTATCAGCACCTCCAGGGGCCTGGGGCAAGTTGTCCATGCCCAGGCAGGTGTCACTCACCCCGGCTTAATACACTGACACTCTACCCATCATACTTACCTGTGGTATCAGCACATCCAGGGGCCTGGGGCAAGTTGTCCATGCCCAGGCAGGTGTCACTCACCCCGGCTTAATACACTGACACTCTACCCTTCATACTTACCTGTGGTATCAGCACATCCAGGGGCCTGGGGCAAGTTGTCCATGCCCAGGCAGGTGTCACTCACCCCGGCTTAATACACTAACACACTACCCTTCATACTTACCTGTTGTATCAGCACATCCAGGGGCCTGGGGCAAGTTGTCCATGCCCAGGCAGGTGTCACTCTCCCCGGCTTAATACACTGACACTCTGCCCATCACACTTACCGGTTTTTTAAGCACCTCCAGGGGCCTGGGGCAAGTTGTCCATGCCCAGGCAGGTGTCACTCTCCCCGGCTTAATACACTGACACTCTGCCCATCACACTTACCGGTTCTTTAAGCACCTCCAGGGGCCTGGGGCATGTTGTCCATGCCCAGGCAGGTGTCACTCACCCTGGCTTAATACACTGACACACTACCCTTCATACTTACCTGTTGTATCAGCACATCCAGGGGCCTGGGGGCAAGTTGACCATGCCCAGGCAGGTGTCACACACCCCGGCTTATGACACTGTCACTGTCCCCGTCACACTTACCTGCTGTTGAAGCACCTTCGAACTCTCCAGCCCAGGTGGCCCGTGGTCCGGAGATAGGATCCCGTGAAAAACCGATTCTTCCGCCGGCCATATCTCCCGAAGGGGACCACCTATGGGCTCGGGGTTGGTCTCGTTGGAAAGTCCGCAGCAAGACCTTTCCAACGAGCCCGGCCACACGTTCCTCGGTGGTTCCTTCCCGGATACAGCGGCTCTGGACCGCCCGAAGTCCCACGGACGTTTCTCCCGGACCGGACACAGCACAGACTCCGGGTTGGTCGCGTTCGAACCGGCCTTCTGAGTCCTTTCAGACGAGCCAACCCCCACCTCCCTACTCCGTTGTCGCGCGGAGCGGCGGCTGCTCCAGCCTTCAGGTGGACGTGACGGATTACGTTTGGGGCTCTACCTCCCGAACCGGACCGACCCCGGACCCCGTTACAGGCTCATCCGACGCGGCTCGAAGGGACCCTTCGATTGAGCCCTGGACCGTCTCTGTAGTCCTCCGGGTCTCAGAGATACGGGCCTTGGATTACACCCTCTCCGGAAAACGACTCTTTCGACGGCCGTATCTCCGGAACGGAGAGGCCCCGGGACACCAAATTCGGGGCCCTTACACATCTCGACGAGCCCTTTCCAACGACACCGGCCCCGACCCTCTAGCCCCTCGGGGGCCCGAGATAGCATTTTGCACATTTGAGCCTCTAGCTCCAGAACCGGAAGTGCCACCGGGTAGAGACCGGCCTCATTCGAAAGGCACGCCCGAGACCTTTCCAACGAGCCCGGCCTCGTCTCTCTAGCCCACCGGGTCCCCGAGATATCGTACGACGCGACCTCCGCGTCCAAAGGGCTGTCGCCCGTGTCAACATGGCCGTCCAAGTTGGCCGCAATTAAACATTGTTTCAACGGCGTATATCCTAACCCTGGATAGCGCATTGCACTTCTAGATTGCAAAATGTGCCCATTCAAAAGTTGTGGGTTCAAGTCCCAACAGAGTCACTGCTTTAGTCATTTTGCTAAGCACACTTGGCCAACGAACAAGTCTATCTGACCACCAAAACTCTTTTCTCAAACAAACACTTTCATGCTCACAATAGCATGGCCTGTTCATTGATCTGATGACCTCCCATGGACACTTTGCAGCAGAAGGTGCTGTGGCTTAGTTGGTTAAAGTGCCTGCCTAGTAAACAGGAGTTCCTGGGTTCAAATCCCAGCAGTGCTTTTGTAGTGTGTTGCGGCCGCCTAGTCTCTAAGATGTAAATGGCACTTTGTAAGAGGGCCAATCGGGTTGAGGCACTTGCTGACCTCATAGAGACTAGGCCGTGGCACCACTGGAAAGAGCACCCTCGAAAATGGGGGGGTAGGGCTTGCTCTCATGCCTCTATCACCTTGCTGGCAAAAGTTATGGCAATCCGGCATGAGCATGGTGGTTTTCATCCCTATATCCTAACCCTAACCTAACCCTAACCCTACCTTTACACCTAAACCCACTTAAAACTAACCCTTACACCTAAAACTTTACCTACACCCACTCAAAACCTACCCTAACCTTAACCCACTTAAAACCTACCCTTACACCTAAACCCACTTAAAACTAACCCTTACACCTAAAACTTTACACCTACACCCACTCAAAACCTACCCTAACCTTAACCCACCTAAAACCTACCTTTACACCTAAACCCACTCAAAACTTACCCTTAACACCTCTAACCCTTTCTAATGGAAACCTAGATTTTTGAACCCCACCTGATGCAGCCCTACTTATTTCAACCCACAAAAAACTATTATTAGCTTATGTGTTGGAGTCAACACAGACTGGGTGGCTGGGGCTCTCTGCTTGGTCCTCTCACCGGAGCTTTGGGCCCACTGGAAGCGACCAGTTGAGAGAAGGCCTGTGCACAACCGGGCCTGGGCCCTTTGGGGCCTAGGCTTAGGATATTACAATTCCCTAACCTAACCTAACCCTAACCCTAACCAACCTAACCTTCCTAACCCTAACCCTAACCCTAACCTAACCTAACCTAACCTAACACTAACCTAACCTAACCTAACCTAACCCTAACCCTAACCTAACCTAACCTAACCTAACAAGTCTATCTGTCCACCAAAACTCTTTTCTCAAACAAACACTTTCATCCTCTCAATAGCATGGCCTATTCCTTGATCTGATGACCTCCCATGGAGACTTTGCAGCAGAAGGTGCTGCAGCTCAGTTGGTTAAAATGCCTGTTTAGTAAACAGGAGGTCATAGGCTCAAATCCCAGCAGTGCCTTTGTAGTGGGTTGTGGCCACTGAGTCTCTAAAATGTAAACAGCACTTTGCAGGAGGGCCAATCGGGTTGAGGCACTTGCTGACCTCATAGAGACTCGGCGGTGGCACCACTGGAAAGAGCACCCTCGAAAATGGGGGGGTAGGGCTTGCTCTAATGTCTCTATCACCTTGCTGGCAAAAGTTACGGCAATCCAGCATGAGCATGGTGCTTTTCATCCCTATATCCTAACCTAACCCTAACCTAACCTAACCCTACCACAAAGACTGTAATCTCAGAGTGTTGGAGACACAAGACAGTGACTAATGTGGGCTCTGTGGCGCAATGGATAGCGCATTGGACTTCTAGATTGCAGAACGTGGCCATTCAAAGGTTGTGGGTTCAAGTCCCACCAGAGTCATTACCTTTGTCATATTGCTAAGCACACTTGGCCAATGAACAAATCTATCTGACCACCAAAACTCTTTTCTCAAACAAACACTTTAATGCTCTCAATAGCATGGCCTATTACTTGATCCTTTCACCTCTTTTTTGCTCCTCTGAGTCATCCTTCCATGCAATATCTGCAGATGGTGGTGCTGTGGCTCACTTGGTTAAAGTGGCTGCCTTGTAAACAGGAGATCCTGGGTTCAAATCCCAGCTGTTCCTTTGCAGTGTGATCTGCACTTCATCAATCTGTATGTATGTTGAAATGTGTGTTTTTCTAAGATCAGTTAGTAATCGATTACCAGGTTCAAAATGCTGCAATGATCAAGGCCAAATGTAAGTCCTGTTCACAAATCTTTCATTGGCTGCATTCTAAGGCTACTTTGACATGATAACACTCTTTTACAACAGTTTTCTGTGGCTAAGCTGGTCAAGGCACATGTTTTGTTCATAGCAGATGCTGGTTTCAAATCTTAGAAGTGCTTATATGGCAGTGACTGTGCTCTCTGGCCTTTCCTGAGGACAGAAGGTCCTGACAGTGCATTTTGAAACGGCAATCTATTCTACAGAGATTCAGGGAAGGTGATTTCTTTTTCACAGAGTGTGTAAACTCACAGTTTTAGAGACACAAAGAAGGTCTTTGGGTGGGGTCTCTGGTGCAATGGATAGAGCATCAAATCAAATCAATCAAATGACTTTATTGTCACTCAACCATATACACAAGCGCAACAGTGGGTGAAAGTCTTGGGTGCAGTTCCAAGCAACATAGCAGTCATGACAGTGATGAAACATATACCAATCTACATAAACATCAGAGTTACACAACACAATTTACAAAACTAATATACACATAGTTGCTCAACAAAATATACAAATAATAATATACAATGTGCAGTATACATTTACATTACATTTGCATTTATTCATTTGGCAGACGCTTTTATCCAAAGTGACTTACAAAAGAGGAAAACATAAGCGAATCATCTTAAGGAGACAGTGGTATGAAAAGTGCCGTATTACAAAGTTTCCCTAGCATCAGAATAGCATTCAAAACAGAATAAAGTGCAACACGAATTATTATTATTATTTTTTTAAATGACTCGTTAAGTGCTCATGGAAAAGATGTGTTTTTAGTCATTTTTTGAAGACGGAGAGTGAGTCAGCTTCATGGATGGAGTTGGGAAGGTCGTTCCACCAACGTGGTATGATGAAGCTGAAAGTCCGGGAAAGTGTTTTGGTGCCTCTTTGTGTTGGTACAACAAGGCGACGTTCCTTAGCCGACCGCAGGCTTCTAGTGGGCGCGTAGCTCTGCATAAATGATTTTAGGTATGCTGGAGCAGACCCAGTGACTTTTCTGTATGCCAGCATCAGATCCTTGAATTTGATACATGCATCAACCAGTAACCAGTGGAGAGAGACAAGGAGTGGTGCAACATGTGCTCTCTTTGGTTCATTAAAGACCAGATGTGCTGCTGCATTCTGGATCATTTGCAGGGGTCTAATTGCACATGCAGGGAGGCCTGCAATGAGAGCGTTACAGTAGTCCAGTCTAGTTATGACAAGTGACTGGACAAGCAGTT
Organism: Myxocyprinus asiaticus; assembly: GCF_019703515.2. Taxonomy (NCBI): domain Eukaryota; kingdom Metazoa; phylum Chordata; class Actinopteri; order Cypriniformes; family Catostomidae; genus Myxocyprinus; species Myxocyprinus asiaticus. The sequence goes on from NW_026249815.1 coordinate 22,104, forward strand.
GTGTGGTGTGTTCAGAGAGGAAGGGTCTTATCTTCCTGATATTGTAGAGTGTAAATCTACATGATCTTGAGGTCTTTGAGATGTGGTCTGTGAAATTTAGTCTGCTGTCAATGGTTACCCCTAGATTTCTTACTGATTTGGAAGGCGTTACTCTAGTTGCACCCAGCTGCATGGTGATGTTGTGTTCAACAGCAGGGTTGGCTGGAAAGACAAGGAGTTCAGTCTTGGCTGGGTTGAGTTGCAGGTGGTGCTGCTTCATCCAGGCCGAGATGTCTGCCAGGCAGGCAGAAATTCGAGCAGTCACTGTGGTGTCGTTGGGCTGGAAAGGCAAGTAGATTTGCGTGTCATCAGCGTAGCAGTGGTAAGAGAAACCATGTGGCTGAATGATGGGTCCCAGTGATGTTGTGTATATAGAGAAGAGAAGTGGCCCAAGCACTGATCCCTGAGGTACCCCAGTACGTAGCTGATGAGGCTTGGATACCTCACCTCTCCGGGCTACCTTGAAGGACCTACCTGAAAGATAGGACTTAAACCAGTCAAGCAGTCGTGTATACCATACACACAATATAGAATACACAGTATACAATCAAAATAATACATATAAATGTGCAGTAAAGTTGTATAGTGTTGTATTGACATTCATGCTGTTGGTTGATAGTCAGTTGCCTGTGTGTTGTTAAGAGAAATATAATTATGACAGTCCAGTGTGAGACTGATAAAGTTCAGTGCTGATATATGTTGATCATGAGCGATCAAGAGTTCAAAATTCTGATTGCTTGGGGGAAGAAGCTGTCGTGAAGTCGGCTGGTGCAGGTCCTGATGCTGCGATACCGCCTGCCTGATGGTAGCAGTGAGAGCAGCCCATGGCTTGTGTGGCTGGAGTCTCTGATGATCCTCCAAGCTTTTTTCACACACCGCCTGGTATAGATGTCCTGAGGGAGGGAAGCTCACCTCCGATGATGTGTCTGGCAGTTCGAACCACCCTTTGCAAGGCTTTACGGTTGAGGTCGGTGCTGTTGCCTTACCAGGCAGTGATGCAGCCAGTCAGGATGCTCTCTACAGTGCTGGTGTAGAACCGTGTGAAGATGTGGTGGTTCATTCCAAAAGTTGCGCCTCATGTATTCAGATAGAAGACAAAGGCAGGCCTAACACAGTCGTAAAAACCTAACTCAAGCCCCCACATTCCAAGTCGTAAATTATACTGATAAAAATTGCGCCAAAATCAAACAAAGGGAGTCCAAAACAGACTACAAATCCCATGAAGCTTTGCTCACTAAAGGATCGAACTCTCAACTCCTATTGGATGAGGCACACAACAGAAAGTCCCTCAAACATGACATCATCAGTAGTTGAAATACCTCTGAAATGCTTCCGGGATTTGCTTCCAGCAACTTTATTTGCAATGTGTAGACGCAGCTCATTGCTGCTCTCAGGTGCAACCTCGTGGCACAAGGACGAATTGAAACTTTGGCCATACAATCTCCATCTCGCTGGACGAGTTGAGATTACTCTGTGTTCAACCGAACACTCTAACGGATCCGAAGGAGACCGCCGAGCAATGCGCAACTTCATTCGTTTGCCTGCAGAAGTGAAGAGATTAAAGATTTCTCTTCCATCTTCAATCAAGTCGACATTTCTGAGTTCTCCACCAGCCCGCCGAGAATCAACAGCCGTGCCCGCCAACAGAGCGAGGAAACGGCCTCCCGTCATCACCCGAGCCTCAAGGAACCGGGTCGGAATTAAAGGACGGATGAACACACATTCTGTCCTCATGCGATTCAAGTAAGAGGTTTACGTCTGGGCAGAGATAGAATATTATAGTGTGTTATTCTTGTGTTTCAAGGTTTTTGCTTGTACAGTTTACGGACCGCCATGTCCGCTCATTATTGATACTCAGGTTATTAATTATCACAAATTTGTTTTGCTGTATTGTGGTCCAACCAAATTGGACTGTTGTGCATTTTCGCCATCGTGGGTGAAACCGGCAAACTGAGTTATCCATTAAAGAGTCAAAGAACACGGGACTTTTACGAGCCATCCACCGCGTCTCTGAGCGATAAACTGACAGCTGCTTTCTCTCCCACGATTGAGAAATCGGCTTGAGGGCTGTCACTTTATTCTCTCTCTCTCTCTCTCTCTCTCTCTCTCTCTCTCGTACTAACCACACACACACACACACCTAATGTGTTATAGGATTATTTTTATTTCCATATTTAATCATATCACTGTTTAGTTTGTAGTTGTAAGTCGGAAGTTTATTGACTGCATTGTATTAATTATTAACTGATATTACTGCATAAATAAACTTTGTTTATATTGCAAAGATAAGTGTTTTGGTTTGTTTTGCATACACCTGTGTCATGCTGACGGAATGTCAGTGCTTGGATTCAAGCCTTCATTCATTGTTTTTTTCCCCGAAAATCGATATTCTTCGGATGTCGATTTTCCTGAGAAAACAATCTAATATTGAGACTGTTTTACTATCTGGTTATTAGCCCCTGATTCCAGGGTGGTGCCCCGTCAATGTTAATCCTTATTAATTTTCTATTGATTTTTGATAATTGATAATTATCTTTGATGATTGTTGAATTTGAATGATCAATAAGCTAGTGTTAATTTTAATTAATGTTTCATCAATGTTAACAATTAACGATTATCTTTGATAATTGTTGATTTAAAGGATTAAAAAAAAGCTAACGTTCATTCTCATCAATGTTCTATTGATTTTAATGATTAATAATTATCTTTGATAATTATTAATTATTGCTAATAACCAAACTTGCTCCTAAACGTAGCACACTACATTTACTGGAGCCCCATATGAGGTTTTAATGAGTTAGATTCAATTAATTAATTTAAATATTAATTAATAACTAAAGAAATAATTATTAATTATTTCTGATAGTAACACTGACCTAAACAACCAGTAAAGCCCTACACAAACTTCCTCAGCCGTCTCAAGAAAAGAGGTGCTTGTGAACACTCTTCACAACGGCCTCAGTGTGGACGGACCATGTGAGTTCCTCAGTGATGTGGACACCGAGGAACTTGAAGCTGCTGACTCTCTCCACTGGTGCTCGATTAATGGTGATGGGGCTGTGTTCTCTGTCTTTTCTTATGAAGTCCACCACAAGCTCCTTGCGTTGGACTTCTAGTTTGCCAAATTTGGCCATTAAATGTTGTGGGTTCCAGTTGCAGCATTTGTCATTTTGTTGAGCACACTTGGCCAAAAAGGACAAGGCTATCTGACCACCAAAACTCTTTTCTCAAACAAATACATTCATGCTGTCAATAGCATGGCTTATTCCTTGATCCGATGACCTCTCTTCTGGATATTTTGCTCCTCGGAGTCACCCTCCCATGGAGACTTTGCTGAGGGTGGTGCTGTGGCTTAGTTGGTTAAAGCGCCTGTCTAGTAAACAGGAGATCCTGGGTTCAAATCCCAGCAGTGCCTTTGTAGTGTGTTGTGCATCTCAGAAACTTCCAATCACTTTTGTTGTCACACAGCCATATACACAAGTGCAATGGTGTGTGAAATTCTTGGGTGCAGTGCCGATCAACATAGCAGTTGTGACAGTGATGAGACATGTACCAATTTACAATAACATCAAATTAACACAGCACAATTTAAAGTCTAATATACACATAATTACACACAACAATATACAAATAATAACATACACTGTACAGTATACAATACACACAATATAAACACACATTATTCAATAAAAATAAAAAAATAAAAAGTTATATAGTAGTATATATAGAATGTACAGTATGTTGTATTGTACTGTATTGACATTCAGGCTGTCGGTTGATAGTAGGTTGTTAAGAGAGAATATAATATAATAATAATATAATATAATTTATGACAGTCCGGTGTGAGATATAAGAGTAATAAAGTGCAGTGCTGATGTATTTTGATCGTGGGAGATCAAGAGTCTGATTGCTTGGGGGAAGAAGCTATCATGGAGTCGGCTGGTGCGGGTCCTGATGCTGCGATACCACCTGTCTGATGGTAGCAGTGAGAACAGCCCATGGCTCGGGTGGCTGGAGTCTCTGATGATCCTCCGAGCTTTTTTCACACACCGCCTTGTATATATTTCCTGGAGGGAGGGAAGCTCACCTCCGATGATGTGTCTGGCAGTTCGCACCACCCTTTGCAGTGCTTTGCGGTTGTGGGCTGTGCTATTGCCGTACCAGGCGGAGATGCAGCCAGTCAGGATTCTCTCTACAGGTGCAGGTGTAGAACCGTGTGAGGATGTGGCGGTTCATTCCAAACTTCCTCAGCCGTCTCAGGAAGAAGAGGTGCTGATGAGCCTTCTTCACAACGACTTCAGAGTGGATGGACCATGTGAGTTCCTCAGTGATGTGGACACCCAGGAACTTGAAGTTGCTGACTCTCTCCACTGGTGCTCCATTGATGGTGATGGGACTGTGTTCTCTGTCTTTTCTTTTGAAGTCCACCACAAGCTCCTTTGTCTTACTGACGTTGAGGGAGAGGTTGTGCTCTTGACACCAGTGTGTCAGAGTGTGCACCTCCTCTCTGTAGGCTGTTTCATCATTGTCAGTGATCAGACCTACCACCGTCGTATCATCAGCAAACTTAATGATGGCATTGGAGCTATGTGTTGCCACACAGTCATGTGTGTACAAGGAATACAGTAGTGGGCTGAGAACACAGCCCTGCGGGGCTCCAGTGTTGAGGGTCAGTGATGAGGAGATGGTGCTGCCTATTCTAACCACATGGCGTCTGCTTGACAGGAAGTCCAGGATCCAGCTGCACAGCGAGCTGTTTAAGCCCAGAGCCTGGAGTTTCTCATCTAGCTTGGAGGGCACTATGGTGTTGAATGCTGAGATGTAGTCTACAAACAGCATTCTCACATAAGTGTTCTTTTTTTCCAGGTGGGAGAGAGCAGTGTGTAGTGTAGATGCAATGACATCATCAGTGGAGCGGTTGTTGTGGTAAGCAAACTGCAATGGGTCTAGAGAGAGAGAGGCAGCACAGAGCAGATGTAATCTCTGATTAGTCTCTCAAAGCATTTGCTGATGATGGGGGTCAGAGCAACAGGACGCCAGTCATTTAAGCAAGTTATTTTTGATTGCTTTGGAACAGGCACAATGGTGGATGTTTTAAAGCATGTGGGGACTACAGACAAAGAGAGGGAAAAGTTGAAAATGTCTGTAAAAACACCAGCCAGCTGGTTCGCGCACGCTCTGATGACGTGGCCCGGAATGCCATCTGGGCCCGCGGCTTTGTGGATATTCACCCGTCGGAAGGATCGGGTTACATCCGCTACAGAGACAGAGAGTGAACTAACCTCTGTAGCTTCGGCCGTGAGAGCTCTCTCCACGAGGGTGGTGTTATTTCCCTCAAAACGAGCATAAAAAGTATTTAGCTCATCCGGGAGAGAGGCAGCGGTGTTCATGGCGGAGTTTTTATTCCCTTTAAAGTCCGTGATGATGTTAATTCCCTGCCACATGCTTCTAGAGTTGGTGGTGTTAAACTGTCTTTCAGTCTTGTTCCTGTACTGGTGTTTTGCTGTTCTGATTTTTGGAGGGTATAACCGGCTTGTTTATTCTCCTCCACGTTCCCGGAATTGAAAGCGGAGGTCCGCACATTAAGTTCCGCGCGAACATCGCTATTTATCCATGGCTTCTGGTTCGGATAGATCCGTGTTGTTCTGGTCGGAACTACGTCCTCCACGCACTTTTTGATGAAACACATTTAGCTATCAGTGTAAAGCTCGATGTCGTCATCAGAGGCAGACCGGAACATCTCCCAGTCCGCGTGATCAAAACAGTCCTGTAGCGTAGAGTTTGATTGGTCCGACCAGCACTGGATCGTTCTGAGAGTGGGTGCTTCCTGTTTCAGTTCCTGCCTGTAAGCGGGCAGAAGCAGAATGGAAGAGTGGTCCGATTTGCCAGATGGTGGGCGGGGGAGGGATTTGTAGCCAACCCGGAAGGGAGAGTAGCAATGGTCCAAAACCCGGTCCCCTCGTGTGTTGAAACTAATGTGCTGGTGGTATTTTGGTGCGACTGATTTGAAACTGGCTTTATTAAAGTCCCCGGCCACAATGAACGCGGCCTCAGGGTGCGCAGTTTCCTGCTCACTTATACTCCCATACAGTTCCTTGATTGCCTGGTCTGTGTCGGCTTGTGGCGGGATGTACACAGCTGTGATAATGACCGCTGTGAATTCCCTCAGTAGCCAGAATGGTCGACACAGAAGCATGAGAAATTCCAGATCGGGAGAGCAGAAAGACTTGATAGAATGTACGTTCCTCTGATCACTGAGTCTTGGGTGCAGTTCCAAGCAACATAGCAGTCATGACAGTGATGAGACATATACCAATCTACATAAACATCAGATTTACACAACCCAATTTAGAAAACTAATATACACATAATTGCTCCACAAAATATACAAAGAATAATATACAATGTGCAGTATACCATACACACAATATAGAATACACAGTATAAAATAAAAATAATATATATAATTGTGCAGTAAGGTTGTATAGTGTTGTATTGACATTCATGCTGTTGGTTGATAGTCAGTTGCCTGTGTGTTGTTAAGAGAAATATAATTATGACAGTCCAGTGTGAGATTGATAAAGTGCAGTGCAGATATATGTTGATCATGAGCGATCAAGAGTTCAGATTTCTGATTGCTTGGGGGAAGAAGCTGTCGTGAAGTCGGCTGGTGCAGGTCCTGATGCTGCGATACCGCCTGCCTGATGGTAGCAGTGAGAGCAGCCCATGGCTCGTGTGGCTGAAATCTCTGATGATCCTCCAAGCTTTTTTCACACACCGCCTGGTATAGATGTCCTGAGGGAGGGAAGCTCACCTCCGATGATGTGTCTGGCAGTTTGCACCACCCTTTGCAAGCTTTTGCGGTTGAGGGCAGTGCTGTTGCCTTACCAGACAGTGATGCAGCCAGTCAGGATGCTCTCTACAGTGCTGGTGTAGAACCGTGTGAGGATGTGGTGGTTCATTCCAAACTTCCTCAGACGTCTCAGGAAAAGAGGCGATTGTGAACCTTCTTCACAACGGCCTCAGTGTGGATGGACCATGTGAGTTCCTCAGTGATGTGGACACTGAGGAACTTGAAGCTGCTGACTCTCTCCACTGGTGCTCCATTGATGGTGATGGGGCTGTGTTCTCTGTCTTTTCTCATGAAGTCCACCACAAGCTCCGTGCGTTGGACTTCTAGTTTGCCAATTTGGCCATTCAAATGTTGTGGGTTCCAGTTGCAGCATTTGGCATTTTGCTGAGCACACTCGTCCAAAAAATGACAAGGCTATCTGACCACCAAAACTCTTTTCTCAAACAAATATTTTCATGCTGTCAATAGCATGGCCTATTCCTTGATCCGATGACCTCTCTTCTGGATATTTTGCTCCTCGGAGTCACCCTCCCATGGAGACTTTGCAAAGGAAGGTGCTGTGGTTTAGTTGGTTAAAGTGTCTTGTAAACAGGAGATCCTGGATTCAACTCCCGCCAGTGCTTTTGTAGTGTGTTGTGCACCTCGGGAACTTAGACATTTAGAAATTTGTGCTTTTCTAAAAGCCAATAGAAAAAGGTTACTCAAGTAAATTTGCTGCAGTGATCAAGGGTACAAGCCAATCCTGTTCACAGATCTTTCCTTGGCTATGTTTTAATGACACTCAGACATGCTAACACACTTTTTCAACAGGGTACTGTGTCTTAGCTCGTCAAGGTATCTTTCTTATAAACAGGAGATCCTGGTTTTAAATCTTAGCAGTGCTTATCTGGCAGTGACTGTGCTGTCTGGCCCCTCCTGAGGACAAGAGTTCCTGACATCTCCTTTTGAAAGTGCGTTCAGTTCTTAATTCTTGGGAAGTTGATTTTCTTACCACAAAGACTGTAATCTCAGAGTGTTGGAGACACAAGACAGTGACTAATGTGGGCTCTGTGGCGCAATGGATAGCGCATTGGACTTCTAGATTGCAGAACGTGGCCATTCAAAGGTTGTGGGTTCAAGTCCCACCAGAGTCATTACCTTTGTCATATTGCTAAGCACACTTGGCCAATGAACAAATCTATCTGACCACCAAAACTCTTTTCTCAAACAAACACTTTAATGCTCTCAATAGCATGGCCTATTACTTGATCCTTTCACCTCTTTTTTGCTCCTCTGAGTCATCCTTCCATGCAATATCTGCAGATGGTGGTGCTGTGGCTCACTTGGTTAAAGTGGCTGCCTTGTAAACAGGAGATCCTGGGTTCAAATCCCAGCTGTTCCTTTGCAGTGTGATCTGCACTTCATCAATCTGTATGTATGTTGAAATGTGTGTTTTTCTAAGATCAGTTAGTAATCGATTACCAGGTTCAAAATGCTGCAATGATCAAGGCCAAATGTAAGTCCTGTTCACAAATCTTTCATTGGCTGCATTCTAAGGCTACTTTGACATGATAACACTCTTTTACAACAGTTTTCTGTGGCTAAGCTGGTCAAGGCACATGTTTTGTTCATAGCAGATGCTGGTTTCAAATCTTAGAAGTGCTTATATGGCAGTGACTGTGCTCTCTGGCCTTTCCTGAGGACAGAAGGTCCTGACAGTGCATTTTGAAACGGCAATCTATTCTACAGAGATTCAGGGAAGGTGATTTCTTTTTCACAGAGTGTGTAAACTCACAGTTTTAGAGACACAAAGAAGGTCTTTGGGTGGGGTCTCTGGTGCAATGGATAGAGCATCAAATCAAATCAATCAAATGACTTTATTGTCACTCAACCATATACACAAGCGCAACAGTGGGTGAAAGTCTTGGGTGCAGTTCCAAGCAACATAGCAGTCATGACAGTGATGAAACATATACCAATCTACATAAACATCAGAGTTACACAACACAATTTACAAAACTAATATACACATAGTTGCTCAACAAAATATACAAATAATAATATACAATGTGCAGTATACATTTACATTACATTTGCATTTATTCATTTGGCAGACGCTTTTATCCAAAGTGACTTACAAAAGAGGAAAACATAAGCGAATCATCTTAAGGAGACAGTGGTATGAAAAGTGCCGTATTACAAAGTTTCCCTAGCATCAGAATAGCATTCAAAACAGAATAAAGTGCAACACGAATTATTATTATTATTTTTTTAAATGACTCGTTAAGTGCTCATGGAAAAGATGTGTTTTTAGTCATTTTTTGAAGACGGAGAGTGAGTCAGCTTCATGGATGGAGTTGGGAAGGTCGTTCCACCAACGTGGTATGATGAAGCTGAAAGTCCGGGAAAGTGTTTTGGTGCCTCTTTGTGTTGGTACAACAAGGCGACGTTCCTTAGCCGACCGCAGGCTTCTAGTGGGCGCGTAGCTCTGCATAAATGATTTTAGGTATGCTGGAGCAGACCCAGTGACTCTTCTGTATGCCAGCATCAGATCCTTGAATTTGATACATGCATCAACCAGTAACCAGTGGAGAGAGACAAGGAGTGGTGCAACATGTGCTCTCTTTGGTTCATTAAAGACCAGATGTGCTGCTGCATTCTGGATCATTTGCAGGGGTCTAATTGCACATGCAGGGAGGCCTGCAATGAGAGCGTTACAGTAGTCCAGTCTAGTTATGACAAGTGACTGGACAAGCAGTTGTGTGGTGTGTTCAGAGAGGAAGGGTCTTATCTTCCTGATATTGTAGAGTGTAAATCTACATGATCTTGAGGTCTTTGAGATGTGGTCTGTGAAATTTAGTCTGCTGTCAATGGTTACCCCTAGATTTCTTACTGATTTGGAAGGCGTTACTCTAGTTGCACCCAGCTGCATGGTGATGTTGTGTTCAACAGCAGGGTTGGCTGGAAAGACAAGGAGTTCAGTCTTGGCTGGGTTGAGTTGCAGGTGGTGCTGCTTCATCCAGGCCGAGATGTCTGCCAGGCAGGCAGAAATTCGAGCAGTCACTGTGGTGTCGTTGGGCTGGAAAGGCAAGTAGATTTGCGTGTCATCAGCGTAGCAGTGGTAAGAGAAACCATGTGGCTGAATGATGGGTCCCAGTGATGTTGTGTATATAGAGAAGAGAAGTGGCCCAAGCACTGATCCCTGAGGTACCCCAGTACGTAGCTGATGAGGCTTGGATACCTCACCTCTCCGGGCTACCTTGAAGGACCTACCTGAAAGATAGGACTTAAACCAGTCAAGCAGTCGTGTATACCATACACACAATATAGAATACACAGTATACAATCAAAATAATACATATAAATGTGCAGTAAAGTTGTATAGTGTTGTATTGACATTCATGCTGTTGGTTGATAGTCAGTTGCCTGTGTGTTGTTAAGAGAAATATAATTATGACAGTCCAGTGTGAGACTGATAAAGTTCAGTGCTGATATATGTTGATCATGAGCGATCAAGAGTTCAAAATTCTGATTGCTTGGGGGAAGAAGCTGTCGTGAAGTCGGCTGGTGCAGGTCCTGATGCTGCGATACCGCCTGCCTGATGGTAGCAGTGAGAGCAGCCCATGGCTTGTGTGGCTGGAGTCTCTGATGATCCTCCAAGCTTTTTTCACACACCGCCTGGTATAGATGTCCTGAGGGAGGGAAGCTCACCTCCGATGATGTGTCTGGCAGTTCGAACCACCCTTTGCAAGGCTTTACGGTTGAGGTCGGTGCTGTTGCCTTACCAGGCAGTGATGCAGCCAGTCAGGATGCTCTCTACAGTGCTGGTGTAGAACCGTGTGAAGATGTGGTGGTTCATTCCAAAAGTTGCGCCTCATGTATTCAGATAGAAGACAAAGGCAGGCCTAACACAGTCGTAAAAACCTAACTCAAGCCCCCACATTCCAAGTCGTAAATTATACTGATAAAAATTGCGCCAAAATCAAACAAAGGGAGTCCAAAACAGACTACAAATCCCATGAAGCTTTGCTCACTAAAGGATCGAACTCTCAACTCCTATTGGATGAGGCACACAACAGAAAGTCCCTCAAACATGACATCATCAGTAGTTGAAATACCTCTGAAATGCTTCCGGGATTTGCTTCCAGCAACTTTATTTGCAATGTGTAGACGCAGCTCATTGCTGCTCTCAGGTGCAACCTCGTGGCACAAGGACGAATTGAAACTTTGGCCATACAATCTCCATCTCGCTGGACGAGTTGAGATTACTCTGTGTTCAACCGAACACTCTAACGGATCCGAAGGAGACCGCCGAGCAATGCGCAACTTCATTCGTTTGCCTGCAGAAGTGAAGAGATTAAAGATTTCTCTTCCATCTTCAATCAAGTCGACATTTCTGAGTTCTCCACCAGCCCGCCGAGAATCAACAGCCGTGCCCGCCAACAGAGCGAGGAAACGGCCTCCCGTCATCACCCGAGCCTCAAGGAACCGGGTCGGAATTAAAGGACGGATGAACACACATTCTGTCCTCATGCGATTCAAGTAAGAGGTTTACGTCTGGGCAGAGATAGAATATTATAGTGTGTTATTCTTGTGTTTCAAGGTTTTTGCTTGTACAGTTTACGGACCGCCATGTCCGCTCATTATTGATACTCAGGTTATTAATTATCACAAATTTGTTTTGCTGTATTGTGGTCCAACCAAATTGGACTGTTGTGCATTTTCGCCATCGTGGGTGAAACCGGCAAACTGAGTTATCCATTAAAGAGTCAAAGAACACGGGACTTTTACGAGCCATCCACCGCGTCTCTGAGCGATAAACTGACAGCTGCTTTCTCTCCCACGATTGAGAAATCGGCTTGAGGGCTGTCACTTTATTCTCTCTCTCTCTCTCTCTCTCTCTCTCTCTCTCTCGTACTAACCACACACACACACACACCTAATGTGTTATAGGATTATTTTTATTTCCATATTTAATCATATCACTGTTTAGTTTGTAGTTGTAAGTCGGAAGTTTATTGACTGCATTGTATTAATTATTAACTGATATTACTGCATAAATAAACTTTGTTTATATTGCAAAGATAAGTGTTTTGGTTTGTTTTGCATACACCTGTGTCATGCTGACGGAATGTCAGTGCTTGGATTCAAGCCTTCATTCATTGTTTTTTTCCCCGAAAATCGATATTCTTCGGATGTCGATTTTCCTGAGAAAACAATCTAATATTGAGACTGTTTTACTATCTGGTTATTAGCCCCTGATTCCAGGGTGGTGCCCCGTCAATGTTAATCCTTATTAATTTTCTATTGATTTTTGATAATTGATAATTATCTTTGATGATTGTTGAATTTGAATGATCAATAAGCTAGTGTTAATTTTAATTAATGTTTCATCAATGTTAACAATTAACGATTATCTTTGATAATTGTTGATTTAAAGGATTAAAAAAAAGCTAACGTTCATTCTCATCAATGTTCTATTGATTTTAATGATTAATAATTATCTTTGATAATTATTAATTATTGCTAATAACCAAACTTGCTCCTAAACGTAGCACACTACATTTACTGGAGCCCCATATGAGGTTTTAATGAGTTAGATTCAATTAATTAATTTAAATATTAATTAATAACTAAAGAAATAATTATTAATTATTTCTGATAGTAACACTGACCTAAACAACCAGTAAAGCCCTACACAAACTTCCTCAGCCGTCTCAAGAAAAGAGGTGCTTGTGAACACTCTTCACAACGGCCTCAGTGTGGACGGACCATGTGAGTTCCTCAGTGATGTGGACACCGAGGAACTTGAAGCTGCTGACTCTCTCCACTGGTGCTCGATTAATGGTGATGGGGCTGTGTTCTCTGTCTTTTCTTATGAAGTCCACCACAAGCTCCTTGCGTTGGACTTCTAGTTTGCCAAATTTGGCCATTAAATGTTGTGGGTTCCAGTTGCAGCATTTGTCATTTTGTTGAGCACACTTGGCCAAAAAGGACAAGGCTATCTGACCACCAAAACTCTTTTCTCAAACAAATACATTCATGCTGTCAATAGCATGGCTTATTCCTTGATCCGATGACCTCTCTTCTGGATATTTTGCTCCTCGGAGTCACCCTCCCATGGAGACTTTGCTGAGGGTGGTGCTGTGGCTTAGTTGGTTAAAGCGCCTGTCTAGTAAACAGGAGATCCTGGGTTCAAATCCCAGCAGTGCCTTTGTAGTGTGTTGTGCATCTCAGAAACTTCCAATCACTTTTGTTGTCACACAGCCATATACACAAGTGCAATGGTGTGTGAAATTCTTGGGTGCAGTGCCGATCAACATAGCAGTTGTGACAGTGATGAGACATGTACCAATTTACAATAACATCAAATTAACACAGCACAATTTAAAGTCTAATATACACATAATTACACACAACAATATACAAATAATAACATACACTGTACAGTATACAATACACACAATATAAACACACATTATTCAATAAAAATAAAAAAATAAAAAGTTATATAGTAGTATATATAGAATGTACAGTATGTTGTATTGTACTGTATTGACATTCAGGCTGTCGGTTGATAGTAGGTTGTTAAGAGAGAATATAATATAATAATAATATAATATAATTTATGACAGTCCGGTGTGAGATATAAGAGTAATAAAGTGCAGTGCTGATGTATTTTGATCGTGGGAGATCAAGAGTCTGATTGCTTGGGGGAAGAAGCTATCATGGAGTCGGCTGGTGCGGGTACTGATGCTGCGATACCACCTGTCTGATGGTAGCAGTGAGAACAGCCCATGGCTCGGGTGGCTGGAGTCTCTGATGATCCTCCGAGCTTTTTTCACACACCGCCTTGTATATATTTCCTGGAGGGAGGGAAGCTCACCTCCGATGATGTGTCTGGCAGTTCGCACCACCCTTTGCAGTGCTTTGCGGTTGTGGGCTGTGCTATTGCCGTACCAGGCGGAGATGCAGCCAGTCAGGATTCTCTCTACAGGTGCAGGTGTAGAACCGTGTGAGGATGTGGCGGTTCATTCCAAACTTCCTCAGCCGTCTCAGGAAGAAGAGGTGCTGATGAGCCTTCTTCACAACGACTTCAGAGTGGATGGACCATGTGAGTTCCTCAGTGATGTGGACACCCAGGAACTTGAAGTTGCTGACTCTCTCCACTGGTGCTCCATTGATGGTGATGGGACTGTGTTCTCTGTCTTTTCTTTTGAAGTCCACCACAAGCTCCTTTGTCTTACTGACGTTGAGGGAGAGGTTGTGCTCTTGACACCAGTGTGTCAGAGTGTGCACCTCCTCTCTGTAGGCTGTTTCATCATTGTCAGTGATCAGACCTACCACCGTCGTATCATCAGCAAACTTAATGATGGCATTGGAGCTATGTGTTGCCACACAGTCATGTGTGTACAAGGAATACAGTAGTGGGCTGAGAACACAGCCCTGCGGGGCTCCAGTGTTGAGGGTCAGTGATGAGGAGATGGTGCTGCCTATTCTAACCACATGGCGTCTGCTTGACAGGAAGTCCAGGATCCAGCTGCACAGCGAGCTGTTTAAGCCCAGAGCCTGGAGTTTCTCATCTAGCTTGGAGGGCACTATGGTGTTGAATGCTGAGATGTAGTCTACAAACAGCATTCTCACATAAGTGTTCTTTTTTTCCAGGTGGGAGAGAGCAGTGTGTAGTGTAGATGCAATGACATCATCAGTGGAGCGGTTGTTGTGGTAAGCAAACTGCAATGGGTCTAGAGAGAGAGAGGCAGCACAGAGCAGATGTAATCTCTGATTAGTCTCTCAAAGCATTTGCTGATGATGGGGGTCAGAGCAACAGGACGCCAGTCATTTAAGCAAGTTATTTTTGATTGCTTTGGAACAGGCACAATGGTGGATGTTTTAAAGCATGTGGGGACTACAGACAAAGAGAGGGAAAAGTTGAAAATGTCTGTAAAAACACCAGCCAGCTGGTTCGCGCACGCTCTGATGACGTGGCCCGGAATGCCATCTGGGCCCGCGGCTTTGTGGATATTCACCCGTCGGAAGGATCGGGTTACATCCGCTACAGAGACAGAGAGTGAACTAACCTCTGTAGCTTCGGCCGTGAGAGCTCTCTCCACGAGGGCGGTGTTATTTCCCTCAAAACGAGCATAAAAAGTATTTAGCTCATCCGGGAGAGAGGCAGCGGTGTTCATGGCGGAGTTTTTATTCCCTTTAAAGTCCGTGATGATGTTAATTCCCTGCCACATGCTTCTAGAGTTGGTGGTGTTAAACTGTCTTTCAGTCTTGTTCCTGTACTGGTGTTTTGCTGTTCTGATTTTTGGAGGGTATAACCGGCTTGTTTATTCTCCTCCACGTTCCCGGAATTGAAAGCGGAGGTCCGCACATTAAGTTCCGCGCGAACATCGCTATTTATCCATGGCTTCTGGTTCGGATAGATCCGTGTTGTTCTGGTCGGAACTACGTCCTCCACGCACTTTTTGATGAAACACATTTAGCTATCAGTGTAAAGCTCGATGTCGTCATCAGAGGCAGACCGGAACATCTCCCAGTCCGCGTGATCAAAACAGTCCTGTAGCGTAGAGTTTGATTGGTCCGACCAGCACTGGATCGTTCTGAGAGTGGGTGCTTCCTGTTTCAGTTCCTGCCTGTAAGCGGGCAGAAGCAGAATGGAAGAGTGGTCCGATTTGCCAGATGGTGGGCGGGGGAGGGATTTGTAGCCAACCCGGAAGGGAGAGTAGCAATGGTCCAAAACCCGGTCCCCTCGTGTGTTGAAACTAATGTGCTGGTGGTATTTTGGTGCGACTGATTTGAAACTGGCTTTATTAAAGTCCCCGGCCACAATGAACGCGGCCTCAGGGTGCGCAGTTTCCTGCTCACTTATACTCCCATACAGTTCCTTGATTGCCTGGTCTGTGTCGGCTTGTGGCGGGATGTACACAGCTGTGATAATGACCGCTGTGAATTCCCTCAGTAGCCAGAATGGTCGACACAGAAGCATGAGAAATTCCAGATCGGGAGAGCAGAAAGACTTGATAGAATGTACGTTCCTCTGATCACTGAGTCTTGGGTGCAGTTCCAAGCAACATAGCAGTCATGACAGTGATGAGACATATACCAATCTACATAAACATCAGATTTACACAACCCAATTTAGAAAACTAATATACACATAATTGCTCCACAAAATATACAAAGAATAATATACAATGTGCAGTATACCATACACACAATATAGAATACACAGTATAAAATAAAAATAATATATATAATTGTGCAGTAAGGTTGTATAGTGTTGTATTGACATTCATGCTGTTGGTTGATAGTCAGTTGCCTGTGTGTTGTTAAGAGAAATATAATTATGACAGTCCAGTGTGAGATTGATAAAGTGCAGTGCAGATATATGTTGATCATGAGCGATCAAGAGTTCAGATTTCTGATTGCTTGGGGGAAGAAGCTGTCGTGAAGTCGGCTGGTGCAGGTCCTGATGCTGCGATACCGCCTGCCTGATGGTAGCAGTGAGAGCAGCCCATGGCTCGTGTGGCTGAAATCTCTGATGATCCTCCAAGCTTTTTTCACACACCGCCTGGTATAGATGTCCTGAGGGAGGGAAGCTCACCTCCGATGATGTGTCTGGCAGTTTGCACCACCCTTTGCAAGCTTTTGCGGTTGAGGGCAGTGCTGTTGCCTTACCAGACAGTGATGCAGCCAGTCAGGATGCTCTCTACAGTGCTGGTGTAGAACCGTGTGAGGATGTGGTGGTTCATTCCAAACTTCCTCAGACGTCTCAGGAAAAGAGGCGATTGTGAACCTTCTTCACAACGGCCTCAGTGTGGATGGACCATGTGAGTTCCTCAGTGATGTGGACACTGAGGAACTTGAAGCTGCTGACTCTCTCCACTGGTGCTCCATTGATGGTGATGGGGCTGTGTTCTCTGTCTTTTCTCATGAAGTCCACCACAAGCTCCGTGCGTTGGACTTCTAGTTTGCCAATTTGGCCATTCAAATGTTGTGGGTTCCAGTTGCAGCATTTGGCATTTTGCTGAGCACACTCGTCCAAAAAATGACAAGGCTATCTGACCACCAAAACTCTTTTCTCAAACAAATATTTTCATGCTGTCAATAGCATGGCCTATTCCTTGATCCGATGACCTCTCTTCTGGATATTTTGCTCCTCGGAGTCACCCTCCCATGGAGACTTTGCAAAGGAAGGTGCTGTGGTTTAGTTGGTTAAAGTGTCTTGTAAACAGGAGATCCTGGATTCAACTCCCGCCAGTGCTTTTGTAGTGTGTTGTGCACCTCGGGAACTTAGACATTTAGAAATTTGTGCTTTTCTAAAAGCCAATAGAAAAAGGTTACTCAAGTAAATTTGCTGCAGTGATCAAGGGTACAAGCCAATCCTGTTCACAGATCTTTCCTTGGCTATGTTTTAATGACACTCAGACATGCTAACACACTTTTTCAACAGGGTACTGTGTCTTAGCTCGTCAAGGTATCTTTCTTATAAACAGGAGATCCTGGTTTTAAATCTTAGCAGTGCTTATCTGGCAGTGACTGTGCTGTCTGGCCCCTCCTGAGGACAAGAGTTCCTGACATCTCCTTTTGAAAGTGCGTTCAGTTCTTAATTCTTGGGAAGTTGATTTTCTTACCACAAAGACTGTAATCTCAGAGTGTTGGAGACACAAGACAGTGACTAATGTGGGCTCTGTGGCGCAATGGATAGCGCATTGGACTTCTAGATTGCAGAACGTGGCCATTCAAAGGTTGTGGGTTCAAGTCCCACCAGAGTCATTACCTTTGTCATATTGCTAAGCACACTTGGCCAATGAACAAATCTATCTGACCACCAAAACTCTTTTCTCAAACAAACACTTTAATGCTCTCAATAGCATGGCCTATTACTTGATCCTTTCACCTCTTTTTTGCTCCTCTGAGTCATCCTTCCATGCAATATCTGCAGATGGTGGTGCTGTGGCTCACTTGGTTAAAGTGGCTGCCTTGTAAACAGGAGATCCTGGGTTCAAATCCCAGCTGTTCCTTTGCAGTGTGATCTGCACTTCATCAATCTGTATGTATGTTGAAATGTGTGTTTTTCTAAGATCAGTTAGTAATCGATTACCAGGTTCAAAATGCTGCAATGATCAAGGCCAAATGTAAGTCCTGTTCACAAATCTTTCATTGGCTGCATTCTAAGGCTACTTTGACATGATAACACTCTTTTACAACAGTTTTCTGTGGCTAAGCTGGTCAAGGCACATGTTTTGTTCATAGCAGATGCTGGTTTCAAATCTTAGAAGTGCTTATATGGCAGTGACTGTGCTCTCTGGCCTTTCCTGAGGACAGAAGGTCCTGACAGTGCATTTTGAAACGGCAATCTATTCTACAGAGATTCAGGGAAGGTGATTTCTTTTTCACAGAGTGTGTAAACTCACAGTTTTAGAGACACAAAGAAGGTCTTTGGGTGGGGTCTCTGGTGCAATGGATAGAGCATCAAATCAAATCAATCAAATGACTTTATTGTCACTCAACCATATACACAAGCGCAACAGTGGGTGAAAGTCTTGGGTGCAGTTCCAAGCAACATAGCAGTCATGACAGTGATGAAACATATACCAATCTACATAAACATCAGAGTTACACAACACAATTTACAAAACTAATATACACATAGTTGCTCAACAAAATATACAAATAATAATATACAATGTGCAGTATACATTTACATTACATTTGCATTTATTCATTTGGCAGACGCTTTTATCCAAAGTGACTTACAAAAGAGGAAAACATAAGCGAATCATCTTAAGGAGACAGTGGTATGAAAAGTGCCGTATTACAAAGTTTCCCTAGCATCAGAATAGCATTCAAAACAGAATAAAGTGCAACACGAATTATTATTATTATTTTTTTAAATGACTCGTTAAGTGCTCATGGAAAAGATGTGTTTTTAGTCATTTTTTGAAGACGGAGAGTGAGTCAGCTTCATGGATGGAGTTGGGAAGGTCGTTCCACCAACGTGGTATGATGAAGCTGAAAGTCCGGGAAAGTGTTTTGGTGCCTCTTTGTGTTGGTACAACAAGGCGACGTTCCTTAGCCGACCGCAGGCTTCTAGTGGGCGCGTAGCTCTGCATAAATGATTTTAGGTATGCTGGAGCAGACCCAGTGACTCTTCTGTATGCCAGCATCAGATCCTTGAATTTGATACATGCATCAACCAGTAACCAGTGGAGAGAGACAAGGAGTGGT
Source organism: Myxocyprinus asiaticus (assembly GCF_019703515.2). NCBI lineage: Eukaryota > Metazoa > Chordata > Actinopteri > Cypriniformes > Catostomidae > Myxocyprinus > Myxocyprinus asiaticus. The sequence continues at coordinate 41,215 of NW_026249815.1, forward strand.
GCAACATGTGCTCTCTTTGGTTCATTAAAGACCAGATGTGCTGCTGCATTCTGGATCATTTGCAGGGGTCTAATTGCACATGCAGGGAGGCCTGCAATGAGAGCGTTACAGTAGTCCAGTCTAGTTATGACAAGTGACTGGACAAGCAGTTGTGTGGTGTGTTCAGAGAGGAAGGGTCTTATCTTCCTGATATTGTAGAGTGTAAATCTACATGATCTTGAGGTCTTTGAGATGTGGTCTGTGAAATTTAGTCTGCTGTCAATGGTTACCCCTAGATTTCTTACTGATTTGGAAGGCGTTACTCTAGTTGCACCCAGCTGCATGGTGATGTTGTGTTCAACAGCAGGGTTGGCTGGAAAGACAAGGAGTTCAGTCTTGGCTGGGTTGAGTTGCAGGTGGTGCTGCTTCATCCAGGCCGAGATGTCTGCCAGGCAGGCAGAAATTCGAGCAGTCACTGTGGTGTCGTTGGGCTGGAAAGGCAAGTAGATTTGCGTGTCATCAGCGTAGCAGTGGTAAGAGAAACCATGTGGCTGAATGATGGGTCCCAGTGATGTTGTGTATATAGAGAAGAGAAGTGGCCCAAGCACTGATCCCTGAGGTACCCCAGTACGTAGCTGATGAGGCTTGGATACCTCACCTCTCCGGGCTACCTTGAAGGACCTACCTGAAAGATAGGACTTAAACCAGTCAAGCAGTCGTGTATACCATACACACAATATAGAATACACAGTATACAATCAAAATAATACATATAAATGTGCAGTAAAGTTGTATAGTGTTGTATTGACATTCATGCTGTTGGTTGATAGTCAGTTGCCTGTGTGTTGTTAAGAGAAATATAATTATGACAGTCCAGTGTGAGACTGATAAAGTTCAGTGCTGATATATGTTGATCATGAGCGATCAAGAGTTCAAAATTCTGATTGCTTGGGGGAAGAAGCTGTCGTGAAGTCGGCTGGTGCAGGTCCTGATGCTGCGATACCGCCTGCCTGATGGTAGCAGTGAGAGCAGCCCATGGCTTGTGTGGCTGGAGTCTCTGATGATCCTCCAAGCTTTTTTCACACACCGCCTGGTATAGATGTCCTGAGGGAGGGAAGCTCACCTCCGATGATGTGTCTGGCAGTTCGAACCACCCTTTGCAAGGCTTTACGGTTGAGGTCGGTGCTGTTGCCTTACCAGGCAGTGATGCAGCCAGTCAGGATGCTCTCTACAGTGCTGGTGTAGAACCGTGTGAAGATGTGGTGGTTCATTCCAAAAGTTGCGCCTCATGTATTCAGATAGAAGACAAAGGCAGGCCTAACACAGTCGTAAAAACCTAACTCAAGCCCCCACATTCCAAGTCGTAAATTATACTGATAAAAATTGCGCCAAAATCAAACAAAGGGAGTCCAAAACAGACTACAAATCCCATGAAGCTTTGCTCACTAAAGGATCGAACTCTCAACTCCTATTGGATGAGGCACACAACAGAAAGTCCCTCAAACATGACATCATCAGTAGTTGAAATACCTCTGAAATGCTTCCGGGATTTGCTTCCAGCAACTTTATTTGCAATGTGTAGACGCAGCTCATTGCTGCTCTCAGGTGCAACCTCGTGGCACAAGGACGAATTGAAACTTTGGCCATACAATCTCCATCTCGCTGGACGAGTTGAGATTACTCTGTGTTCAACCGAACACTCTAACGGATCCGAAGGAGACCGCCGAGCAATGCGCAACTTCATTCGTTTGCCTGCAGAAGTGAAGAGATTAAAGATTTCTCTTCCATCTTCAATCAAGTCGACATTTCTGAGTTCTCCACCAGCCCGCCGAGAATCAACAGCCGTGCCCGCCAACAGAGCGAGGAAACGGCCTCCCGTCATCACCCGAGCCTCAAGGAACCGGGTCGGAATTAAAGGACGGATGAACACACATTCTGTCCTCATGCGATTCAAGTAAGAGGTTTACGTCTGGGCAGAGATAGAATATTATAGTGTGTTATTCTTGTGTTTCAAGGTTTTTGCTTGTACAGTTTACGGACCGCCATGTCCGCTCATTATTGATACTCAGGTTATTAATTATCACAAATTTGTTTTGCTGTATTGTGGTCCAACCAAATTGGACTGTTGTGCATTTTCGCCATCGTGGGTGAAACCGGCAAACTGAGTTATCCATTAAAGAGTCAAAGAACACGGGACTTTTACGAGCCATCCACCGCGTCTCTGAGCGATAAACTGACAGCTGCTTTCTCTCCCACGATTGAGAAATCGGCTTGAGGGCTGTCACTTTATTCTCTCTCTCTCTCTCTCTCTCTCTCTCTCTCTCTCGTACTAACCACACACACACACACACCTAATGTGTTATAGGATTATTTTTATTTCCATATTTAATCATATCACTGTTTAGTTTGTAGTTGTAAGTCGGAAGTTTATTGACTGCATTGTATTAATTATTAACTGATATTACTGCATAAATAAACTTTGTTTATATTGCAAAGATAAGTGTTTTGGTTTGTTTTGCATACACCTGTGTCATGCTGACGGAATGTCAGTGCTTGGATTCAAGCCTTCATTCATTGTTTTTTTCCCCGAAAATCGATATTCTTCGGATGTCGATTTTCCTGAGAAAACAATCTAATATTGAGACTGTTTTACTATCTGGTTATTAGCCCCTGATTCCAGGGTGGTGCCCCGTCAATGTTAATCCTTATTAATTTTCTATTGATTTTTGATAATTGATAATTATCTTTGATGATTGTTGAATTTGAATGATCAATAAGCTAGTGTTAATTTTAATTAATGTTTCATCAATGTTAACAATTAACGATTATCTTTGATAATTGTTGATTTAAAGGATTAAAAAAAAGCTAACGTTCATTCTCATCAATGTTCTATTGATTTTAATGATTAATAATTATCTTTGATAATTATTAATTATTGCTAATAACCAAACTTGCTCCTAAACGTAGCACACTACATTTACTGGAGCCCCATATGAGGTTTTAATGAGTTAGATTCAATTAATTAATTTAAATATTAATTAATAACTAAAGAAATAATTATTAATTATTTCTGATAGTAACACTGACCTAAACAACCAGTAAAGCCCTACACAAACTTCCTCAGCCGTCTCAAGAAAAGAGGTGCTTGTGAACACTCTTCACAACGGCCTCAGTGTGGACGGACCATGTGAGTTCCTCAGTGATGTGGACACCGAGGAACTTGAAGCTGCTGACTCTCTCCACTGGTGCTCGATTAATGGTGATGGGGCTGTGTTCTCTGTCTTTTCTTATGAAGTCCACCACAAGCTCCTTGCGTTGGACTTCTAGTTTGCCAAATTTGGCCATTAAATGTTGTGGGTTCCAGTTGCAGCATTTGTCATTTTGTTGAGCACACTTGGCCAAAAAGGACAAGGCTATCTGACCACCAAAACTCTTTTCTCAAACAAATACATTCATGCTGTCAATAGCATGGCTTATTCCTTGATCCGATGACCTCTCTTCTGGATATTTTGCTCCTCGGAGTCACCCTCCCATGGAGACTTTGCTGAGGGTGGTGCTGTGGCTTAGTTGGTTAAAGCGCCTGTCTAGTAAACAGGAGATCCTGGGTTCAAATCCCAGCAGTGCCTTTGTAGTGTGTTGTGCATCTCAGAAACTTCCAATCACTTTTGTTGTCACACAGCCATATACACAAGTGCAATGGTGTGTGAAATTCTTGGGTGCAGTGCCGATCAACATAGCAGTTGTGACAGTGATGAGACATGTACCAATTTACAATAACATCAAATTAACACAGCACAATTTAAAGTCTAATATACACATAATTACACACAACAATATACAAATAATAACATACACTGTACAGTATACAATACACACAATATAAACACACATTATTCAATAAAAATAAAAAAATAAAAAGTTATATAGTAGTATATATAGAATGTACAGTATGTTGTATTGTACTGTATTGACATTCAGGCTGTCGGTTGATAGTAGGTTGTTAAGAGAGAATATAATATAATAATAATATAATATAATTTATGACAGTCCGGTGTGAGATATAAGAGTAATAAAGTGCAGTGCTGATGTATTTTGATCGTGGGAGATCAAGAGTCTGATTGCTTGGGGGAAGAAGCTATCATGGAGTCGGCTGGTGCGGGTACTGATGCTGCGATACCACCTGTCTGATGGTAGCAGTGAGAACAGCCCATGGCTCGGGTGGCTGGAGTCTCTGATGATCCTCCGAGCTTTTTTCACACACCGCCTTGTATATATTTCCTGGAGGGAGGGAAGCTCACCTCCGATGATGTGTCTGGCAGTTCGCACCACCCTTTGCAGTGCTTTGCGGTTGTGGGCTGTGCTATTGCCGTACCAGGCGGAGATGCAGCCAGTCAGGATTCTCTCTACAGGTGCAGGTGTAGAACCGTGTGAGGATGTGGCGGTTCATTCCAAACTTCCTCAGCCGTCTCAGGAAGAAGAGGTGCTGATGAGCCTTCTTCACAACGACTTCAGAGTGGATGGACCATGTGAGTTCCTCAGTGATGTGGACACCCAGGAACTTGAAGTTGCTGACTCTCTCCACTGGTGCTCCATTGATGGTGATGGGACTGTGTTCTCTGTCTTTTCTTTTGAAGTCCACCACAAGCTCCTTTGTCTTACTGACGTTGAGGGAGAGGTTGTGCTCTTGACACCAGTGTGTCAGAGTGTGCACCTCCTCTCTGTAGGCTGTTTCATCATTGTCAGTGATCAGACCTACCACCGTCGTATCATCAGCAAACTTAATGATGGCATTGGAGCTATGTGTTGCCACACAGTCATGTGTGTACAAGGAATACAGTAGTGGGCTGAGAACACAGCCCTGCGGGGCTCCAGTGTTGAGGGTCAGTGATGAGGAGATGGTGCTGCCTATTCTAACCACATGGCGTCTGCTTGACAGGAAGTCCAGGATCCAGCTGCACAGCGAGCTGTTTAAGCCCAGAGCCTGGAGTTTCTCATCTAGCTTGGAGGGCACTATGGTGTTGAATGCTGAGATGTAGTCTACAAACAGCATTCTCACATAAGTGTTCTTTTTTTCCAGGTGGGAGAGAGCAGTGTGTAGTGTAGATGCAATGACATCATCAGTGGAGCGGTTGTTGTGGTAAGCAAACTGCAATGGGTCTAGAGAGAGAGAGGCAGCACAGAGCAGATGTAATCTCTGATTAGTCTCTCAAAGCATTTGCTGATGATGGGGGTCAGAGCAACAGGACGCCAGTCATTTAAGCAAGTTATTTTTGATTGCTTTGGAACAGGCACAATGGTGGATGTTTTAAAGCATGTGGGGACTACAGACAAAGAGAGGGAAAAGTTGAAAATGTCTGTAAAAACACCAGCCAGCTGGTTCGCGCACGCTCTGATGACGTGGCCCGGAATGCCATCTGGGCCCGCGGCTTTGTGGATATTCACCCGTCGGAAGGATCGGGTTACATCCGCTACAGAGACAGAGAGTGAACTAACCTCTGTAGCTTCGGCCGTGAGAGCTCTCTCCACGAGGGCGGTGTTATTTCCCTCAAAACGAGCATAAAAAGTATTTAGCTCATCCGGGAGAGAGGCAGCGGTGTTCATGGCGGAGTTTTTATTCCCTTTAAAGTCCGTGATGATGTTAATTCCCTGCCACATGCTTCTAGAGTTGGTGGTGTTAAACTGTCTTTCAGTCTTGTTCCTGTACTGGTGTTTTGCTGTTCTGATTTTTGGAGGGTATAACCGGCTTGTTTATTCTCCTCCACGTTCCCGGAATTGAAAGCGGAGGTCCGCACATTAAGTTCCGCGCGAACATCGCTATTTATCCATGGCTTCTGGTTCGGATAGATCCGTGTTGTTCTGGTCGGAACTACGTCCTCCACGCACTTTTTGATGAAACACATTTAGCTATCAGTGTAAAGCTCGATGTCGTCATCAGAGGCAGACCGGAACATCTCCCAGTCCGCGTGATCAAAACAGTCCTGTAGCGTAGAGTTTGATTGGTCCGACCAGCACTGGATCGTTCTGAGAGTGGGTGCTTCCTGTTTCAGTTCCTGCCTGTAAGCGGGCAGAAGCAGAATGGAAGAGTGGTCCGATTTGCCAGATGGTGGGCGGGGGAGGGATTTGTAGCCAACCCGGAAGGGAGAGTAGCAATGGTCCAAAACCCGGTCCCCTCGTGTGTTGAAACTAATGTGCTGGTGGTATTTTGGTGCGACTGATTTGAAACTGGCTTTATTAAAGTCCCCGGCCACAATGAACGCGGCCTCAGGGTGCGCAGTTTCCTGCTCACTTATACTCCCATACAGTTCCTTGATTGCCTGGTCTGTGTCGGCTTGTGGCGGGATGTACACAGCTGTGATAATGACCGCTGTGAATTCCCTCAGTAGCCAGAATGGTCGACACAGAAGCATGAGAAATTCCAGATCGGGAGAGCAGAAAGACTTGATAGAATGTACGTTCCTCTGATCACTGAGTCTTGGGTGCAGTTCCAAGCAACATAGCAGTCATGACAGTGATGAGACATATACCAATCTACATAAACATCAGATTTACACAACCCAATTTAGAAAACTAATATACACATAATTGCTCCACAAAATATACAAAGAATAATATACAATGTGCAGTATACCATACACACAATATAGAATACACAGTATAAAATAAAAATAATATATATAATTGTGCAGTAAGGTTGTATAGTGTTGTATTGACATTCATGCTGTTGGTTGATAGTCAGTTGCCTGTGTGTTGTTAAGAGAAATATAATTATGACAGTCCAGTGTGAGATTGATAAAGTGCAGTGCAGATATATGTTGATCATGAGCGATCAAGAGTTCAGATTTCTGATTGCTTGGGGGAAGAAGCTGTCGTGAAGTCGGCTGGTGCAGGTCCTGATGCTGCGATACCGCCTGCCTGATGGTAGCAGTGAGAGCAGCCCATGGCTCGTGTGGCTGAAATCTCTGATGATCCTCCAAGCTTTTTTCACACACCGCCTGGTATAGATGTCCTGAGGGAGGGAAGCTCACCTCCGATGATGTGTCTGGCAGTTTGCACCACCCTTTGCAAGCTTTTGCGGTTGAGGGCAGTGCTGTTGCCTTACCAGACAGTGATGCAGCCAGTCAGGATGCTCTCTACAGTGCTGGTGTAGAACCGTGTGAGGATGTGGTGGTTCATTCCAAACTTCCTCAGACGTCTCAGGAAAAGAGGCGATTGTGAACCTTCTTCACAACGGCCTCAGTGTGGATGGACCATGTGAGTTCCTCAGTGATGTGGACACTGAGGAACTTGAAGCTGCTGACTCTCTCCACTGGTGCTCCATTGATGGTGATGGGGCTGTGTTCTCTGTCTTTTCTCATGAAGTCCACCACAAGCTCTGTGCGTTGGACTTCTAGTTTGCCAATTTGGCCATTCAAATGTTGTGGGTTCCAGTTGCAGCATTTGGCATTTTGCTGAGCACACTCGTCCAAAAAATGACAAGGCTATCTGACCACCAAAACTCTTTCCTCAAACAAATATTTTCATGCTGTCAATAGCATGGCCTATTCCTTGATCCGATGACCTCTCTTCTGGATATTTTGCTCCTCGGAGTCACCCTCCCATGGAGACTTTGCAAAGGAAGGTGCTGTGGTTTAGTTGGTTAAAGTGTCTTGTAAACAGGAGATCCTGGATTCAACTCCCGCCAGTGCTTTTGTAGTGTGTTGTGCACCTCGGGAACTTAGACATTTAGAAATTTGTGCTTTTCTAAAAGCCAATAGAAAAAGGTTACTCAAGTAAATTTGCTGCAGTGATCAAGGGTACAAGCCAATCCTGTTCACAGATCTTTCCTTGGCTATGTTTTAATGACACTCAGACATGCTAACACACTTTTTCAACAGGGTACTGTGTCTTAGCTCGTCAAGGTATCTTTCTTATAAACAGGAGATCCTGGTTTTAAATCTTAGCAGTGCTTATCTGGCAGTGACTGTGCTGTCTGGCCCCTCCTGAGGACAAGAGTTCCTGACATCTCCTTTTGAAAGTGCGTTCAGTTCTTAATTCTTGGGAAGTTGATTTTCTTACCACAAAGACTGTAATCTCAGAGTGTTGGAGACACAAGACAGTGACTAATGTGGGCTCTGTGGCGCAATGGATAGCGCATTGGACTTCTAGATTGCAGAACGTGGCCATTCAAAGGTTGTGGGTTCAAGTCCCACCAGAGTCATTACCTTTGTCATATTGCTAAGCACACTTGGCCAATGAACAAATCTATCTGACCACCAAAACTCTTTTCTCAAACAAACACTTTAATGCTCTCAATAGCATGGCCTATTACTTGATCCTTTCACCTCTTTTTTGCTCCTCTGAGTCATCCTTCCATGCAATATCTGCAGATGGTGGTGCTGTGGCTCACTTGGTTAAAGTGGCTGCCTTGTAAACAGGAGATCCTGGGTTCAAATCCCAGCTGTTCCTTTGCAGTGTGATCTGCACTTCATCAATCTGTATGTATGTTGAAATGTGTGTTTTTCTAAGATCAGTTAGTAATCGATTACCAGGTTCAAAATGCTGCAATGATCAAGGCCAAATGTAAGTCCTGTTCACAAATCTTTCATTGGCTGCATTCTAAGGCTACTTTGACATGATAACACTCTTTTACAACAGTTTTCTGTGGCTAAGCTGGTCAAGGCACATGTTTTGTTCATAGCAGATGCTGGTTTCAAATCTTAGAAGTGCTTATATGGCAGTGACTGTGCTCTCTGGCCTTTCCTGAGGACAGAAGGTCCTGACAGTGCATTTTGAAACGGCAATCTATTCTACAGAGATTCAGGGAAGGTGATTTCTTTTTCACAGAGTGTGTAAACTCACAGTTTTAGAGACACAAAGAAGGTCTTTGGGTGGGGTCTCTGGTGCAATGGATAGAGCATCAAATCAAATCAATCAAATGACTTTATTGTCACTCAACCATATACACAAGCGCAACAGTGGGTGAAAGTCTTGGGTGCAGTTCCAAGCAACATAGCAGTCATGACAGTGATGAAACATATACCAATCTACATAAACATCAGAGTTACACAACACAATTTACAAAACTAATATACACATAGTTGCTCAACAAAATATACAAATAATAATATACAATGTGCAGTATACATTTACATTACATTTGCATTTATTCATTTGGCAGACGCTTTTATCCAAAGTGACTTACAAAAGAGGAAAACATAAGCGAATCATCTTAAGGAGACAGTGGTATGAAAAGTGCCGTATTACAAAGTTTCCCTAGCATCAGAATAGCATTCAAAACAGAATAAAGTGCAACACGAATTATTATTATTATTTTTTTAAATGACTCGTTAAGTGCTCATGGAAAAGATGTGTTTTTAGTCATTTTTTGAAGACGGAGAGTGAGTCAGCTTCATGGATGGAGTTGGGAAGGTCGTTCCACCAACGTGGTATGATGAAGCTGAAAGTCCGGGAAAGTGTTTTGGTGCCTCTTTGTGTTGGTACAACAAGGCGACGTTCCTTAGCCGACCGCAGGCTTCTAGTGGGCGCGTAGCTCTGCATAAATGATTTTAGGTATGCTGGAGCAGACCCAGTGACTCTTCTGTATGCCAGCATCAGATCCTTGAATTTGATACATGCATCAACCAGTAACCAGTGGAGAGAGACAAGGAGTGGTGCAACATGTGCTCTCTTTGGTTCATTAAAGACCAGATGTGCTGCTGCATTCTGGATCATTTGCAGGGGTCTAATTGCACATGCAGGGAGGCCTGCAATGAGAGCGTTACAGTAGTCCAGTCTAGTTATGACAAGTGACTGGACAAGCAGTTGTGTGGTGTGTTCAGAGAGGAAGGGTCTTATCTTCCTGATATTGTAGAGTGTAAATCTACATGATCTTGAGGTCTTTGAGATGTGGTCTGTGAAATTTAGTCTGCTGTCAATGGTTACCCCTAGATTTCTTACTGATTTGGAAGGCGTTACTCTAGTTGCACCCAGCTGCATGGTGATGTTGTGTTCAACAGCAGGGTTGGCTGGAAAGACAAGGAGTTCAGTCTTGGCTGGGTTGAGTTGCAGGTGGTGCTGCTTCATCCAGGCCGAGATGTCTGCCAGGCAGGCAGAAATTCGAGCAGTCACTGTGGTGTCGTTGGGCTGGAAAGGCAAGTAGATTTGCGTGTCATCAGCGTAGCAGTGGTAAGAGAAACCATGTGGCTGAATGATGGGTCCCAGTGATGTTGTGTATATAGAGAAGAGAAGTGGCCCAAGCACTGATCCCTGAGGTACCCCAGTACGTAGCTGATGAGGCTTGGATACCTCACCTCTCCGGGCTACCTTGAAGGACCTACCTGAAAGATAGGACTTAAACCAGTCAAGCAGTCGTGTATACCATACACACAATATAGAATACACAGTATACAATCAAAATAATACATATAAATGTGCAGTAAAGTTGTATAGTGTTGTATTGACATTCATGCTGTTGGTTGATAGTCAGTTGCCTGTGTGTTGTTAAGAGAAATATAATTATGACAGTCCAGTGTGAGACTGATAAAGTTCAGTGCTGATATATGTTGATCATGAGCGATCAAGAGTTCAAAATTCTGATTGCTTGGGGGAAGAAGCTGTCGTGAAGTCGGCTGGTGCAGGTCCTGATGCTGCGATACCGCCTGCCTGATGGTAGCAGTGAGAGCAGCCCATGGCTTGTGTGGCTGGAGTCTCTGATGATCCTCCAAGCTTTTTTCACACACCGCCTGGTATAGATGTCCTGAGGGAGGGAAGCTCACCTCCGATGATGTGTCTGGCAGTTCGAACCACCCTTTGCAAGGCTTTACGGTTGAGGTCGGTGCTGTTGCCTTACCAGGCAGTGATGCAGCCAGTCAGGATGCTCTCTACAGTGCTGGTGTAGAACCGTGTGAAGATGTGGTGGTTCATTCCAAAAGTTGCGCCTCATGTATTCAGATAGAAGACAAAGGCAGGCCTAACACAGTCGTAAAAACCTAACTCAAGCCCCCACATTCCAAGTCGTAAATTATACTGATAAAAATTGCGCCAAAATCAAACAAAGGGAGTCCAAAACAGACTACAAATCCCATGAAGCTTTGCTCACTAAAGGATCGAACTCTCAACTCCTATTGGATGAGGCACACAACAGAAAGTCCCTCAAACATGACATCATCAGTAGTTGAAATACCTCTGAAATGCTTCCGGGATTTGCTTCCAGCAACTTTATTTGCAATGTGTAGACGCAGCTCATTGCTGCTCTCAGGTGCAACCTCGTGGCACAAGGACGAATTGAAACTTTGGCCATACAATCTCCATCTCGCTGGACGAGTTGAGATTACTCTGTGTTCAACCGAACACTCTAACGGATCCGAAGGAGACCGCCGAGCAATGCGCAACTTCATTCGTTTGCCTGCAGAAGTGAAGAGATTAAAGATTTCTCTTCCATCTTCAATCAAGTCGACATTTCTGAGTTCTCCACCAGCCCGCCGAGAATCAACAGCCGTGCCCGCCAACAGAGCGAGGAAACGGCCTCCCGTCATCACCCGAGCCTCAAGGAACCGGGTCGGAATTAAAGGACGGATGAACACACATTCTGTCCTCATGCGATTCAAGTAAGAGGTTTACGTCTGGGCAGAGATAGAATATTATAGTGTGTTATTCTTGTGTTTCAAGGTTTTTGCTTGTACAGTTTACGGACCGCCATGTCCGCTCATTATTGATACTCAGGTTATTAATTATCACAAATTTGTTTTGCTGTATTGTGGTCCAACCAAATTGGACTGTTGTGCATTTTCGCCATCGTGGGTGAAACCGGCAAACTGAGTTATCCATTAAAGAGTCAAAGAACACGGGACTTTTACGAGCCATCCACCGCGTCTCTGAGCGATAAACTGACAGCTGCTTTCTCTCCCACGATTGAGAAATCGGCTTGAGGGCTGTCACTTTATTCTCTCTCTCTCTCTCTCTCTCTCTCTCTCTCTCTCGTACTAACCACACACACACACACACCTAATGTGTTATAGGATTATTTTTATTTCCATATTTAATCATATCACTGTTTAGTTTGTAGTTGTAAGTCGGAAGTTTATTGACTGCATTGTATTAATTATTAACTGATATTACTGCATAAATAAACTTTGTTTATATTGCAAAGATAAGTGTTTTGGTTTGTTTTGCATACACCTGTGTCATGCTGACGGAATGTCAGTGCTTGGATTCAAGCCTTCATTCATTGTTTTTTTCCCCGAAAATCGATATTCTTCGGATGTCGATTTTCCTGAGAAAACAATCTAATATTGAGACTGTTTTACTATCTGGTTATTAGCCCCTGATTCCAGGGTGGTGCCCCGTCAATGTTAATCCTTATTAATTTTCTATTGATTTTTGATAATTGATAATTATCTTTGATGATTGTTGAATTTGAATGATCAATAAGCTAGTGTTAATTTTAATTAATGTTTCATCAATGTTAACAATTAACGATTATCTTTGATAATTGTTGATTTAAAGGATTAAAAAAAAGCTAACGTTCATTCTCATCAATGTTCTATTGATTTTAATGATTAATAATTATCTTTGATAATTATTAATTATTGCTAATAACCAAACTTGCTCCTAAACGTAGCACACTACATTTACTGGAGCCCCATATGAGGTTTTAATGAGTTAGATTCAATTAATTAATTTAAATATTAATTAATAACTAAAGAAATAATTATTAATTATTTCTGATAGTAACACTGACCTAAACAACCAGTAAAGCCCTACACAAACTTCCTCAGCCGTCTCAAGAAAAGAGGTGCTTGTGAACACTCTTCACAACGGCCTCAGTGTGGACGGACCATGTGAGTTCCTCAGTGATGTGGACACCGAGGAACTTGAAGCTGCTGACTCTCTCCACTGGTGCTCGATTAATGGTGATGGGGCTGTGTTCTCTGTCTTTTCTTATGAAGTCCACCACAAGCTCCTTGCGTTGGACTTCTAGTTTGCCAAATTTGGCCATTAAATGTTGTGGGTTCCAGTTGCAGCATTTGTCATTTTGTTGAGCACACTTGGCCAAAAAGGACAAGGCTATCTGACCACCAAAACTCTTTTCTCAAACAAATACATTCATGCTGTCAATAGCATGGCTTATTCCTTGATCCGATGACCTCTCTTCTGGATATTTTGCTCCTCGGAGTCACCCTCCCATGGAGACTTTGCTGAGGGTGGTGCTGTGGCTTAGTTGGTTAAAGCGCCTGTCTAGTAAACAGGAGATCCTGGGTTCAAATCCCAGCAGTGCCTTTGTAGTGTGTTGTGCATCTCAGAAACTTCCAATCACTTTTGTTGTCACACAGCCATATACACAAGTGCAATGGTGTGTGAAATTCTTGGGTGCAGTGCCGATCAACATAGCAGTTGTGACAGTGATGAGACATGTACCAATTTACAATAACATCAAATTAACACAGCACAATTTAAAGTCTAATATACACATAATTACACACAACAATATACAAATAATAACATACACTGTACAGTATACAATACACACAATATAAACACACATTATTCAATAAAAATAAAAAAATAAAAAGTTATATAGTAGTATATATAGAATGTACAGTATGTTGTATTGTACTGTATTGACATTCAGGCTGTCGGTTGATAGTAGGTTGTTAAGAGAGAATATAATATAATAATAATATAATATAATTTATGACAGTCCGGTGTGAGATATAAGAGTAATAAAGTGCAGTGCTGATGTATTTTGATCGTGGGAGATCAAGAGTCTGATTGCTTGGGGGAAGAAGCTATCATGGAGTCGGCTGGTGCGGGTACTGATGCTGCGATACCACCTGTCTGATGGTAGCAGTGAGAACAGCCCATGGCTCGGGTGGCTGGAGTCTCTGATGATCCTCCGAGCTTTTTTCACACACCGCCTTGTATATATTTCCTGGAGGGAGGGAAGCTCACCTCCGATGATGTGTCTGGCAGTTCGCACCACCCTTTGCAGTGCTTTGCGGTTGTGGGCTGTGCTATTGCCGTACCAGGCGGAGATGCAGCCAGTCAGGATTCTCTCTACAGGTGCAGGTGTAGAACCGTGTGAGGATGTGGCGGTTCATTCCAAACTTCCTCAGCCGTCTCAGGAAGAAGAGGTGCTGATGAGCCTTCTTCACAACGACTTCAGAGTGGATGGACCATGTGAGTTCCTCAGTGATGTGGACACCCAGGAACTTGAAGTTGCTGACTCTCTCCACTGGTGCTCCATTGATGGTGATGGGACTGTGTTCTCTGTCTTTTCTTTTGAAGTCCACCACAAGCTCCTTTGTCTTACTGACGTTGAGGGAGAGGTTGTGCTCTTGACACCAGTGTGTCAGAGTGTGCACCTCCTCTCTGTAGGCTGTTTCATCATTGTCAGTGATCAGACCTACCACCGTCGTATCATCAGCAAACTTAATGATGGCATTGGAGCTATGTGTTGCCACACAGTCATGTGTGTACAAGGAATACAGTAGTGGGCTGAGAACACAGCCCTGCGGGGCTCCAGTGTTGAGGGTCAGTGATGAGGAGATGGTGCTGCCTATTCTAACCACATGGCGTCTGCTTGACAGGAAGTCCAGGATCCAGCTGCACAGCGAGCTGTTTAAGCCCAGAGCCTGGAGTTTCTCATCTAGCTTGGAGGGCACTATGGTGTTGAATGCTGAGATGTAGTCTACAAACAGCATTCTCACATAAGTGTTCTTTTTTTCCAGGTGGGAGAGAGCAGTGTGTAGTGTAGATGCAATGACATCATCAGTGGAGCGGTTGTTGTGGTAAGCAAACTGCAATGGGTCTAGAGAGAGAGAGGCAGCACAGAGCAGATGTAATCTCTGATTAGTCTCTCAAAGCATTTGCTGATGATGGGGGTCAGAGCAACAGGACGCCAGTCATTTAAGCAAGTTATTTTTGATTGCTTTGGAACAGGCACAATGGTGGATGTTTTAAAGCATGTGGGGACTACAGACAAAGAGAGGGAAAAGTTGAAAATGTCTGTAAAAACACCAGCCAGCTGGTTCGCGCACGCTCTGATGACGTGGCCCGGAATGCCATCTGGGCCCGCGGCTTTGTGGATATTCACCCGTCGGAAGGATCGGGTTACATCCGCTACAGAGACAGAGAGTGAACTAACCTCTGTAGCTTCGGCCGTGAGAGCTCTCTCCACGAGGGCGGTGTTATTTCCCTCAAAACGAGCATAAAAAGTATTTAGCTCATCCGGGAGAGAGGCAGCGGTGTTCATGGCGGAGTTTTTATTCCCTTTAAAGTCCGTGATGATGTTAATTCCCTGCCACATGCTTCTAGAGTTGGTGGTGTTAAACTGTCTTTCAGTCTTGTTCCTGTACTGGTGTTTTGCTGTTCTGATTTTTGGAGGGTATAACCGGCTTGTTTATTCTCCTCCACGTTCCCGGAATTGAAAGCGGAGGTCCGCACATTAAGTTCCGCGCGAACATCGCTATTTATCCATGGCTTCTGGTTCGGATAGATCCGTGTTGTTCTGGTCGGAACTACGTCCTCCACGCACTTTTTGATGAAACACATTTAGCTATCAGTGTAAAGCTCGATGTCGTCATCAGAGGCAGACCGGAACATCTCCCAGTCCGCGTGATCAAAACAGTCCTGTAGCGTAGAGTTTGATTGGTCCGACCAGCACTGGATCGTTCTGAGAGTGGGTGCTTCCTGTTTCAGTTCCTGCCTGTAAGCGGGCAGAAGCAGAATGGAAGAGTGGTCCGATTTGCCAGATGGTGGGCGGGGGAGGGATTTGTAGCCAACCCGGAAGGGAGAGTAGCAATGGTCCAAAACCCGGTCCCCTCGTGTGTTGAAACTAATGTGCTGGTGGTATTTTGGTGCGACTGATTTGAAACTGGCTTTATTAAAGTCCCCGGCCACAATGAACGCGGCCTCAGGGTGCGCAGTTTCCTGCTCACTTATACTCCCATACAGTTCCTTGATTGCCTGGTCTGTGTCGGCTTGTGGCGGGATGTACACAGCTGTGATAATGACCGCTGTGAATTCCCTCAGTAGCCAGAATGGTCGACACAGAAGCATGAGAAATTCCAGATCGGGAGAGCAGAAAGACTTGATAGAATGTACGTTCCTCTGATCACTGAGTCTTGGGTGCAGTTCCAAGCAACATAGCAGTCATGACAGTGATGAGACATATACCAATCTACATAAACATCAGATTTACACAACCCAATTTAGAAAACTAATATACACATAATTGCTCCACAAAATATACAAAGAATAATATACAATGTGCAGTATACCATACACACAATATAGAATACACAGTATAAAATAAAAATAATATATATAATTGTGCAGTAAGGTTGTATAGTGTTGTATTGACATTCATGCTGTTGGTTGATAGTCAGTTGCCTGTGTGTTGTTAAGAGAAATATAATTATGACAGTCCAGTGTGAGATTGATAAAGTGCAGTGCAGATATATGTTGATCATGAGCGATCAAGAGTTCAGATTTCTGATTGCTTGGGGGAAGAAGCTGTCGTGAAGTCGGCTGGTGCAGGTCCTGATGCTGCGATACCGCCTGCCTGATGGTAGCAGTGAGAGCAGCCCATGGCTCGTGTGGCTGAAATCTCTGATGATCCTCCAAGCTTTTTTCACACACCGCCTGGTATAGATGTCCTGAGGGAGGGAAGCTCACCTCCGATGATGTGTCTGGCAGTTTGCACCACCCTTTGCAAGCTTTTGCGGTTGAGGGCAGTGCTGTTGCCTTACCAGACAGTGATGCAGCCAGTCAGGATGCTCTCTACAGTGCTGGTGTAGAACCGTGTGAGGATGTGGTGGTTCATTCCAAACTTCCTCAGACGTCTCAGGAAAAGAGGCGATTGTGAACCTTCTTCACAACGGCCTCAGTGTGGATGGACCATGTGAGTTCCTCAGTGATGTGGACACTGAGGAACTTGAAGCTGCTGACTCTCTCCACTGGTGCTCCATTGATGGTGATGGGGCTGTGTTCTCTGTCTTTTCTCATGAAGTCCACCACAAGCTCTGTGCGTTGGACTTCTAGTTTGCCAATTTGGCCATTCAAATGTTGTGGGTTCCAGTTGCAGCATTTGGCATTTTGCTGAGCACACTCGTCCAAAAAATGACAAGGCTATCTGACCACCAAAACTCTTTCCTCAAACAAATATTTTCATGCTGTCAATAGCATGGCCTATTCCTTTATCCGATGACCTCTCTTCTGGATATTTTGCTCCTCGGAGTCACCCTCCCATGGAGACTTTGCAAAGGAAGGTGCTGTGGTTTAGTTGGTTAAAGTGTCTTGTAAACAGGAGATCCTGGATTCAACTCCCGCCAGTGCTTTTGTAGTGTGTTGTGCACCTCGGGAACTTAGACATTTAGAAATTTGTGCTTTTCTAAAAGCCAATAGAAAAAGGTTACTCAAGTAAATTTGCTGCAGTGATCAAGGGTACAAGCCAATCCTGTTCACAGATCTTTCCTTGGCTATGTTTTAATGACACTCAGACATGCTAACACACTTTTTCAACAGGGTACTGTGTCTTAGCTCGTCAAGGTATCTTTCTTATAAACAGGAGATCCTGGTTTTAAATCTTAGCAGTGCTTATCTGGCAGTGACTGTGCTGTCTGGCCCCTCCTGAGGACAAGAGTTCCTGACATCTCCTTTTGAAAGTGCGTTCAGTTCTTAATTCTTGGGAAGTTGATTTTCTTACCACAAAGACTGTAATCTCAGAGTGTTGGAGACACAAGACAGTGACTAATGTGGGCTCTGTGGCGCAATGGATAGCGCATTGGACTTCTAGATTGCAGAACGTGGCCATTCAAAGGTTGTGGGTTCAAGTCCCACCAGAGTCATTACCTTTGTCATATTGCTAAGCACACTTGGCCAATGAACAAATCTATCTGACCACCAAAACTCTTTTCTCAAACAAACACTTTAATGCTCTCAATAGCATGGCCTATTACTTGATCCTTTCACCTCTTTTTTGCTCCTCTGAGTCATCCTTCCATGCAATATCTGCAGATGGTGGTGCTGTGGCTCACTTGGTTAAAGTGGCTGCCTTGTAAACAGGAGATCCTGGGTTCAAATCCCAGCTGTTCCTTTGCAGTGTGATCTGCACTTCATCAATCTGTATGTATGTTGAAATGTGTGTTTTTCTAAGATCAGTTAGTAATCGATTACCAGGTTCAAAATGCTGCAATGATCAAGGCCAAATGTAAGTCCTGTTCACAAATCTTTCATTGGCTGCATTCTAAGGCTACTTTGACATGATAACACTCTTTTACAACAGTTTTCTGTGGCTAAGCTGGTCAAGGCACATGTTTTGTTCATAGCAGATGCTGGTTTCAAATCTTAGAAGTGCTTATATGGCAGTGACTGTGCTCTCTGGCCTTTCCTGAGGACAGAAGGTCCTGACAGTGCATTTTGAAACGGCAATCTATTCTACAGAGATTCAGGGAAGGTGATTTCTTTTTCACAGAGTGTGTAAACTCACAGTTTTAGAGACACAAAGAAGGTCTTTGGGTGGGGTCTCTGGTGCAATGGATAGAGCATCAAATCAAATCAATCAAATGACTTTATTGTCACTCAACCATATACACAAGCGCAACAGTGGGTGAAAGTCTTGGGTGCAGTTCCAAGCAACATAGCAGTCATGACAGTGATGAAACATATACCAATCTACATAAACATCAGAGTTACACAACACAATTTACAAAACTAATATACACATAGTTGCTCAACAAAATATACAAATAATAATATACAATGTGCAGTATACATTTACATTACATTTGCATTTATTCATTTGGCAGACGCTTTTATCCAAAGTGACTTACAAAAGAGGAAAACATAAGCGAATCATCTTAAGGAGACAGTGGTATGAAAAGTGCCGTATTACAAAGTTTCCCTAGCATCAGAATAGCATTCAAAACAGAATAAAGTGCAACACGAATTATTATTATTATTTTTTTAAATGACTCGTTAAGTGCTCATGGAAAAGATGTGTTTTTAGTCATTTTTTGAAGACGGAGAGTGAGTCAGCTTCATGGATGGAGTTGGGAAGGTCGTTCCACCAACGTGGTATGATGAAGCTGAAAGTCCGGGAAAGTGTTTTGGTGCCTCTTTGTGTTGGTACAACAAGGCGACGTTCCTTAGCCGACCGCAGGCTTCTAGTGGGCGCGTAGCTCTGCATAAATGATTTTAGGTATGCTGGAGCAGACCCAGTGACTCTTCTGTATGCCAGCATCAGATCCTTGAATTTGATACATGCATCAACCAGTAACCAGTGGAGAGAGACAAGGAGTGGTGCAACATGTGCTCTCTTTGGTTCATTAAAGACCAGATGTGCTGCTGCATTCTGGATCATTTGCAGGGGTCTAATTGCACATGCAGGGAGGCCTGCAATGAGAGCGTTACAGTAGTCCAGTCTAGTTATGACAAGTGACTGGACAAGCAGTTGTGTGGTGTGTTCAGAGAGGAAGGGTCTTATCTTCCTGATATTGTAGAGTGTAAATCTACATGATCTTGAGGTCTTTGAGATGTGGTCTGTGAAATTTAGTCTGCTGTCAATGGTTACCCCTAGATTTCTTACTGATTTGGAAGGCGTTACTCTAGTTGCACCCAGCTGCATGGTGATGTTGTGTTCAACAGCAGGGTTGGCTGGAAAGACAAGGAGTTCAGTCTTGGCTGGGTTGAGTTGCAGGTGGTGCTGCTTCATCCAGGCCGAGATGTCTGCCAGGCAGGCAGAAATTCGAGCAGTCACTGTGGTGTCGTTGGGCTGGAAAGGCAAGTAGATTTGCGTGTCATCAGCGTAGCAGTGGTAAGAGAAACCATGTGGCTGAATGATGGGTCCCAGTGATGTTGTGTATATAGAGAAGAGAAGTGGCCCAAGCACTGATCCCTGAGGTACCCCAGTACGTAGCTGATGAGGCTTGGATACCTCACCTCTCCGGGCTACCTTGAAGGACCTACCTGAAAGATAGGACTTAAACCAGTCAAGCAGTCGTGTATACCATACACACAATATAGAATACACAGTATACAATCAAAATAATACATATAAATGTGCAGTAAAGTTGTATAGTGTTGTATTGACATTCATGCTGTTGGTTGATAGTCAGTTGCCTGTGTGTTGTTAAGAGAAATATAATTATGACAGTCCAGTGTGAGACTGATAAAGTTCAGTGCTGATATATGTTGATCATGAGCGATCAAGAGTTCAAAATTCTGATTGCTTGGGGGAAGAAGCTGTCGTGAAGTCGGCTGGTGCAGGTCCTGATGCTGCGATACCGCCTGCCTGATGGTAGCAGTGAGAGCAGCCCATGGCTTGTGTGGCTGGAGTCTCTGATGATCCTCCAAGCTTTTTCACACACCGCCTGGTATAGATGTCCTGAGGGAGGGAAGCTCACCTCCGATGATGTGTCTGGCAGTTCGAACCACCCTTTGCAAGGCTTTACGGTTGAGGTCGGTGCTGTTGCCTTACCAGGCAGTGATGCAGCCAGTCAGGATGCTCTCTACAGTGCTGGTGTAGAACCGTGTGAAGATGTGGTGGTTCATTCCAAAAGTTGCGCCTCATGTATTCAGATAGAAGACAAAGGCAGGCCTAACACAGTCGTAAAAACCTAACTCAAGCCCCCACATTCCAAGTCGTAAATTATACTGATAAAAATTGCGCCAAAATCAAACAAAGGGAGTCCAAAACAGACTACAAATCCCATGAAGCTTTGCTCACTAAAGGATCGAACTCTCAACTCCTATTGGATGAGGCACACAACAGAAAGTCCCTCAAACATGACATCATCAGTAGTTGAAATACCTCTGAAATGCTTCCGGGATTTGCTTCCAGCAACTTTATTTGCAATGTGTAGACGCAGCTCATTGCTGCTCTCAGGTGCAACCTCGTGGCACAAGGACGAATTGAAACTTTGGCCATACAATCTCCATCTCGCTGGACGAGTTGAGATTACTCTGTGTTCAACCGAACACTCTAACGGATCCGAAGGAGACCGCCGAGCAATGCGCAACTTCATTCGTTTGCCTGCAGAAGTGAAGAGATTAAAGATTTCTCTTCCATCTTCAATCAAGTCGACATTTCTGAGTTCTCCACCAGCCCGCCGAGAATCAACAGCCGTGCCCGCCAACAGAGCGAGGAAACGGCCTCCCGTCATCACCCGAGCCTCAAGGAACCGGGTCGGAATTAAAGGACGGATGAACACACATTCTGTCCTCATGCGATTCAAGTAAGAGGTTTACGTCTGGGCAGAGATAGAATATTATAGTGTGTTATTCTTGTGTTTCAAGGTTTTTGCTTGTACAGTTTACGGACCGCCATGTCCGCTCATTATTGATACTCAGGTTATTAATTATCACAAATTTGTTTTGCTGTATTGTGGTCCAACCAAATTGGACTGTTGTGCATTTTCGCCATCGTGGGTGAAACCGGCAAACTGAGTTATCCATTAAAGAGTCAAAGAACACGGGACTTTTACGAGCCATCCACCGCGTCTCTGAGCGATAAACTGACAGCTGCTTTCTCTCCCACGATTGAGAAATCGGCTTGAGGGCTGTCACTTTATTCTCTCTCTCTCTCTCTCTCTCTCTCTCTCTCTCGTACTAACCACACACACACACACACCTAATGTGTTATAGGATTATTTTTATTTCCATATTTAATCATATCACTGTTTAGTTTGTAGTTGTAAGTCGGAAGTTTATTGACTGCATTGTATTAATTATTAACTGATATTACTGCGTAAATAAACTTTGTTTATATTGCAAAGATAAGTGTTTTGGTTTGTTTTGCATACACCTGTGTCATGCTGACGGAATGTCAGTGCTTGGATTCAAGCCTTCATTCATTGTTTTTTCCCCGAAAATCGATATTCTTCGGATGTCGATTTTCCTGAGAAAACAATCTAATATTGAGACTGTTTTACTATCTGGTTATTAGCCCCTGATTCCAGGGTGGTGCCCCGTCAATGTTAATCCTTATTAATTTTCTATTGATTTTTGATAATTGATAATTATCTTTGATGATTGTTGAATTTGAATGATCAATAAGCTAGTGTTAATTTTAATTAATGTTTCATCAATGTTAACAATTAACGATTATCTTTGATAATTGTTGATTTAAAGGATTAAAAAAAAGCTAACGTTCATTCTCATCAATGTTCTATTGATTTTAATGATTAATAATTATCTTTGATAATTATTAATTATTGCTAATAACCAAACTTGCTCCTAAACGTAGCACACTACATTTACTGGAGCCCCATATGAGGTTTTAATGAGTTAGATTCAATTAATTAATTTAAATATTAATTAATAACTAAAGAAATAATTATTAATTATTTCTGATAGTAACACTGACCTAAACAACCAGTAAAGCCCTACACAAACTTCCTCAGCCGTCTCAAGAAAAGAGGTGCTTGTGAACACTCTTCACAACGGCCTCAGTGTGGACGGACCATGTGAGTTCCTCAGTGATGTGGACACCGAGGAACTTGAAGCTGCTGACTCTCTCCACTGGTGCTCGATTAATGGTGATGGGGCTGTGTTCTCTGTCTTTTCTTATGAAGTCCACCACAAGCTCCTTGCGTTGGACTTCTAGTTTGCCAAATTTGGCCATTAAATGTTGTGGGTTCCAGTTGCAGCATTTGTCATTTTGTTGAGCACACTTGGCCAAAAAGGACAAGGCTATCTGACCACCAAAACTCTTTTCTCAAACAAATACATTCATGCTGTCAATAGCATGGCTTATTCCTTGATCCGATGACCTCTCTTCTGGATATTTTGCTCCTCGGAGTCACCCTCCCATGGAGACTTTGCTGAGGGTGGTGCTGTGGCTTAGTTGGTTAAAGCGCCTGTCTAGTAAACAGGAGATCCTGGGTTCAAATCCCAGCAGTGCCTTTGTAGTGTGTTGTGCATCTCAGAAACTTCCAATCACTTTTGTTGTCACACAGCCATATACACAAGTGCAATGGTGTGTGAAATTCTTGGGTGCAGTGCCGATCAACATAGCAGTTGTGACAGTGATGAGACATGTACCAATTTACAATAACATCAAATTAACACAGCACAATTTAAAGTCTAATATACACATAATTACACACAACAATATACAAATAATAACATACACTGTACAGTATACAATACACACAATATAAACACACATTATTCAATAAAAATAAAAAAATAAAAAGTTATATAGTAGTATATATAGAATGTACAGTATGTTGTATTGTACTGTATTGACATTCAGGCTGTCGGTTGATAGTAGGTTGTTAAGAGAGAATATAATATAATAATAATATAATATAATTTATGACAGTCCGGTGTGAGATATAAGAGTAATAAAGTGCAGTGCTGATGTATTTTGATCGTGGGAGATCAAGAGTCTGATTGCTTGGGGGAAGAAGCTATCATGGAGTCGGCTGGTGCAGGTCCTGATGCTGCGATACCACCTGTCTGATGGTAGCAGTGAGAACAGCCCATGGCTCGGGTGGCTGGAGTCTCTGATGATCCTCCGAGCTTTTTTCACACACCGCCTTGTATATATTTCCTGGAGGGAGGGAAGCTCACCTCCGATGATGTGTCTGGCAGTTCGCACCACCCTTTGCAGTGCTTTGCGGTTGTGGGCTGTGCTATTGCCGTACCAGGCGGAGATGCAGCCAGTCAGGATTCTCTCTACAGGTGCAGGTGTAGAACCGTGTGAGGATGTGGCGGTTCATTCCAAACTTCCTCAGCCGTCTCAGGAAGAAGAGGTGCTGATGAGCCTTCTTCACAACGACTTCAGAGTGGATGGACCATGTGAGTTCCTCAGTGATGTGGACACCCAGGAACTTGAAGTTGCTGACTCTCTCCACTGGTGCTCCATTGATGGTGATGGGACTGTGTTCTCTGTCTTTTCTTTTGAAGTCCACCACAAGCTCCTTTGTCTTACTGACGTTGAGGGAGAGGTTGTGCTCTTGACACCAGTGTGTCAGAGTGTGCACCTCCTCTCTGTAGGCTGTTTCATCATTGTCAGTGATCAGACCTACCACCGTCGTATCATCAGCAAACTTAATGATGGCATTGGAGCTATGTGTTGCCACACAGTCATGTGTGTACAAGGAATACAGTAGTGGGCTGAGAACACAGCCCTGCGGGGCTCCAGTGTTGAGGGTCAGTGATGAGGAGATGGTGCTGCCTATTCTAACCACATGGCGTCTGCTTGACAGGAAGTCCAGGATCCAGCTGCACAGCGAGCTGTTTAAGCCCAGAGCCTGGAGTTTCTCATCTAGCTTGGAGGGCACTATGGTGTTGAATGCTGAGATGTAGTCTACAAACAGCATTCTCACATAAGTGTTCTTTTTTTCCAGGTGGGAGAGAGCAGTGTGTAGTGTAGATGCAATGACATCATCAGTGGAGCGGTTGTTGTGGTAAGCAAACTGCAATGGGTCTAGAGAGAGAGAGGCAGCACAGAGCAGATGTAATCTCTGATTAGTCTCTCAAAGCATTTGCTGATGATGGGGGTCAGAGCAACAGGACGCCAGTCATTTAAGCAAGTTATTTTTGATTGCTTTGGAACAGGCACAATGGTGGATGTTTTAAAGCATGTGGGGACTACAGACAAAGAGAGGGAAAAGTTGAAAATGTCTGTAAAAACACCAGCCAGCTGGTTCGCGCACGCTCTGATGACGTGGCCCGGAATGCCATCTGGGCCCGCGGCTTTGTGGATATTCACCCGTCGGAAGGATCGGGTTACATCCGCTACAGAGACAGAGAGTGAACTAACCTCTGTAGCTTCGGCCGTGAGAGCTCTCTCCACGAGGGCGGTGTTATTTCCCTCAAAACGAGCATAAAAAGTATTTAGCTCATCCGGGAGAGAGGCAGCGGTGTTCATGGCGGAGTTTTTATTCCCTTTAAAGTCCGTGATGATGTTAATTCCCTGCCACATGCTTCTAGAGTTGGTGGTGTTAAACTGTCTTTCAGTCTTGTTCCTGTACTGGTGTTTTGCTGTTCTGATTTTTGGAGGGTATAACCGGCTTGTTTATTCTCCTCCACGTTCCCGGAATTGAAAGCGGAGGTCCGCACATTAAGTTCCGCGCGAACATCGCTATTTATCCATGGCTTCTGGTTCGGATAGATCCGTGTTGTTCTGGTCGGAACTACGTCCTCCACGCACTTTTTGATGAAACACATTTAGCTATCAGTGTAAAGCTCGATGTCGTCATCAGAGGCAGACCGGAACATCTCCCAGTCCGCGTGATCAAAACAGTCCTGTAGCGTAGAGTTTGATTGGTCCGACCAGCACTGGATCGTTCTGAGAGTGGGTGCTTCCTGTTTCAGTTCCTGCCTGTAAGCGGGCAGAAGCAGAATGGAAGAGTGGTCCGATTTGCCAGATGGTGGGCGGGGGAGGGATTTGTAGCCAACCCGGAAGGGAGAGTAGCAATGGTCCAAAACCCGGTCCCCTCGTGTGTTGAAACTAATGTGCTGGTGGTATTTTGGTGCGACTGATTTGAAACTGGCTTTATTAAAGTCCCCGGCCACAATGAACGCGGCCTCAGGGTGCGCAGTTTCCTGCTCACTTATACTCCCATACAGTTCCTTGATTGCCTGGTCTGTGTCGGCTTGTGGCGGGATGTACACAGCTGTGATAATGACCGCTGTGAATTCCCTCAGTAGCCAGAATGGTCGACACAGAAGCATGAGAAATTCCAGATCGGGAGAGCAGAAAGACTTGATAGAATGTACGTTCCTCTGATCACTGAGTCTTGGGTGCAGTTCCAAGCAACATAGCAGTCATGACAGTGATGAGACATATACCAATCTACATAAACATCAGATTTACACAACCCAATTTAGAAAACTAATATACACATAATTGCTCCACAAAATATACAAAGAATAATATACAATGTGCAGTATACCATACACACAATATAGAATACACAGTATAAAATAAAAATAATATATATAATTGTGCAGTAAGGTTGTATAGTGTTGTATTGACATTCATGCTGTTGGTTGATAGTCAGTTGCCTGTGTGTTGTTAAGAGAAATATAATTATGACAGTCCAGTGTGAGATTGATAAAGTGCAGTGCAGATATATGTTGATCATGAGCGATCAAGAGTTCAGATTTCTGATTGCTTGGGGGAAGAAGCTGTCGTGAAGTCGGCTGGTGCAGGTCCTGATGCTGCGATACCGCCTGCCTGATGGTAGCAGTGAGAGCAGCCCATGGCTCGTGTGGCTGAAATCTCTGATGATCCTCCAAGCTTTTTTCACACACCGCCTGGTATAGATGTCCTGAGGGAGGGAAGCTCACCTCCGATGATGTGTCTGGCAGTTTGCACCACCCTTTGCAAGCTTTTGCGGTTGAGGGCAGTGCTGTTGCCTTACCAGACAGTGATGCAGCCAGTCAGGATGCTCTCTACAGTGCTGGTGTAGAACCGTGTGAGGATGTGGTGGTTCATTCCAAACTTCCTCAGACGTCTCAGGAAAAGAGGCGATTGTGAACCTTCTTCACAACGGCCTCAGTGTGGATGGACCATGTGAGTTCCTCAGTGATGTGGACACTGAGGAACTTGAAGCTGCTGACTCTCTCCACTGGTGCTCCATTGATGGTGATGGGGCTGTGTTCTCTGTCTTTTCTCATGAAGTCCACCACAAGCTCCGTGCGTTGGACTTCTAGTTTGCCAATTTGGCCATTCAAATGTTGTGGGTTCCAGTTGCAGCATTTGGCATTTTGCTGAGCACACTCGTCCAAAAAATGACAAGGCTATCTGACCACCAAAACTCTTTCCTCAAACAAATATTTTCATGCTGTCAATAGCATGGCCTATTCCTTGATCCGATGACCTCTCTTCTGGATATTTTGCTCCTCGGAGTCACCCTCCCATGGAGACTTTGCAAAGGAAGGTGCTGTGGTTTAGTTGGTTAAAGTGTCTTGTAAACAGGAGATCCTGGATTCAACTCCCGCCAGTGCTTTTGTAGTGTGTTGTGCACCTCGGGAACTTAGACATTTAGAAATTTGTGCTTTTCTAAAAGCCAATAGAAAAAGGTTACTCAAGTAAATTTGCTGCAGTGATCAAGGGTACAAGCCAATCCTGTTCACAGATCTTTCCTTGGCTATGTTTTAATGACACTCAGACATGCTAACACACTTTTTCAACAGGGTACTGTGTCTTAGCTCGTCAAGGTATCTTTCTTATAAACAGGAGATCCTGGTTTTAAATCTTAGCAGTGCTTATCTGGCAGTGACTGTGCTGTCTGGCCCCTCCTGAGGACAAGAGTTCCTGACATCTCCTTTTGAAAGTGCGTTCAGTTCTTAATTCTTGGGAAGTTGATTTTCTTACCACAAAGACTGTAATCTCAGAGTGTTGGAGACACAAGACAGTGACTAATGTGGGCTCTGTGGCGCAATGGATAGCGCATTGGACTTCTAGATTGCAGAACGTGGCCATTCAAAGGTTGTGGGTTCAAGTCCCACCAGAGTCATTACCTTTGTCATATTGCTAAGCACACTTGGCCAATGAACAAATCTATCTGACCACCAAAACTCTTTTCTCAAACAAACACTTTAATGCTCTCAATAGCATGGCCTATTACTTGATCCTTTCACCTCTTTTTTGCTCCTCTGAGTCATCCTTCCATGCAATATCTGCAGATGGTGGTGCTGTGGCTCACTTGGTTAAAGTGGCTGCCTTGTAAACAGGAGATCCTGGGTTCAAATCCCAGCTGTTCCTTTGCAGTGTGATCTGCACTTCATCAATCTGTATGTATGTTGAAATGTGTGTTTTTCTAAGATCAGTTAGTAATCGATTACCAGGTTCAAAATGCTGCAATGATCAAGGCCAAATGTAAGTCCTGTTCACAAATCTTTCATTGGCTGCATTCTAAGGCTACTTTGACATGATAACACTCTTTTACAACAGTTTTCTGTGGCTAAGCTGGTCAAGGCACATGTTTTGTTCATAGCAGATGCTGGTTTCAAATCTTAGAAGTGCTTATATGGCAGTGACTGTGCTCTCTGGCCTTTCCTGAGGACAGAAGGTCCTGACAGTGCATTTTGAAACGGCAATCTATTCTACAGAGATTCAGGGAAGGTGATTTCTTTTTCACAGAGTGTGTAAACTCACAGTTTTAGAGACACAAAGAAGGTCTTTGGGTGGGGTCTCTGGTGCAATGGATAGAGCATCAAATCAAATCAATCAAATGACTTTATTGTCACTCAACCATATACACAAGCGCAACAGTGGGTGAAAGTCTTGGGTGCAGTTCCAAGCAACATAGCAGTCATGACAGTGATGAAACATATACCAATCTACATAAACATCAGAGTTACACAACACAATTTACAAAACTAATATACACATAGTTGCTCAACAAAATATACAAATAATAATATACAATGTGCAGTATACATTTACATTACATTTGCATTTATTCATTTGGCAGACGCTTTTATCCAAAGTGACTTACAAAAGAGGAAAACATAAGCGAATCATCTTAAGGAGACAGTGGTATGAAAAGTGCCGTATTACAAAGTTTCCCTAGCATCAGAATAGCATTCAAAACAGAATAAAGTGCAACACGAATTATTATTATTATTTTTTTAAATGACTCGTTAAGTGCTCATGGAAAAGATGTGTTTTTAGTCATTTTTTGAAGACGGAGAGTGAGTCAGCTTCATGGATGGAGTTGGGAAGGTCGTTCCACCAACGTGGTATGATGAAGCTGAAAGTCCGGGAAAGTGTTTTGGTGCCTCTTTGTGTTGGTACAACAAGGCGACGTTCCTTAGCCGACCGCAGGCTTCTAGTGGGCGCGTAGCTCTGCATAAATGATTTTAGGTATGCTGGAGCAGACCCAGTGACTTTTCTGTATGCCAGCATCAGATCCTTGAATTTGATACATGCATCAACCAGTAACCAGTGGAGAGAGACAAGGAGTGGTGCAACATGTGCTCTCTTTGGTTCATTAAAGACCAGATGTGCTGCTGCATTCTGGATCATTTGCAGGGGTCTAATTGCACATGCAGGGAGGCCTGCAATGAGAGCGTTACAGTAGTCCAGTCTAGTTATGACAAGTGACTGGACAAGCAGTTGTGTGGTGTGTTCAGAGAGGAAGGGTCTTATCTTCCTGATATTGTAGAGTGTAAATCTACATGATCTTGAGGTCTTTGAGATGTGGTCTGTGAAATTTAGTCTGCTGTCAATGGTTACCCCTAGATTTCTTACTGATTTGGAAGGCGTTACTCTAGTTGCACCCAGCTGCATGGTGATGTTGTGTTCAACAGCAGGGTTGGCTGGAAAGACAAGGAGTTCAGTCTTGGCTGGGTTGAGTTGCAGGTGGTGCTGCTTCATCCAGGCCGAGATGTCTGCCAGGCAGGCAGAAATTCGAGCAGTCACTGTGGTGTCGTTGGGCTGGAAAGGCAAGTAGATTTGCGTGTCATCAGCGTAGCAGTGGTAAGAGAAACCATGTGGCTGAATGATGGGTCCCAGTGATGTTGTGTATATAGAGAAGAGAAGTGGCCCAAGCACTGATCCCTGAGGTACCCCAGTACGTAGCTGATGAGGCTTGGATACCTCACCTCTCCGGGCTACCTTGAAGGACCTACCTGAAAGATAGGACTTAAACCAGTCAAGCAGTCGTGTATACCATACACACAATATAGAATACACAGTATACAATCAAAATAATACATATAAATGTGCAGTAAAGTTGTATAGTGTTGTATTGACATTCATGCTGTTGGTTGATAGTCAGTTGCCTGTGTGTTGTTAAGAGAAATATAATTATGACAGTCCAGTGTGAGACTGATAAAGTTCAGTGCTGATATATGTTGATCATGAGCGATCAAGAGTTCAAAATTCTGATTGCTTGGGGGAAGAAGCTGTCGTGAAGTCGGCTGGTGCAGGTCCTGATGCTGCGATACCGCCTGCCTGATGGTAGCAGTGAGAGCAGCCCATGGCTTGTGTGGCTGGAGTCTCTGATGATCCTCCAAGCTTTTTTCACACACCGCCTGGTATAGATGTCCTGAGGGAGGGAAGCTCACCTCCGATGATGTGTCTGGCAGTTCGAACCACCCTTTGCAAGGCTTTACGGTTGAGGTCGGTGCTGTTGCCTTACCAGGCAGTGATGCAGCCAGTCAGGATGCTCTCTACAGTGCTGGTGTAGAACCGTGTGAAGATGTGGTGGTTCATTCCAAAAGTTGCGCCTCATGTATTCAGATAGAAGACAAAGGCAGGCCTAACACAGTCGTAAAAACCTAACTCAAGCCCCCACATTCCAAGTCGTAAATTATACTGATAAAAATTGCGCCAAAATCAAACAAAGGGAGTCCAAAACAGACTACAAATCCCATGAAGCTTTGCTCACTAAAGGATCGAACTCTCAACTCCTATTGGATGAGGCACACAACAGAAAGTCCCTCAAACATGACATCATCAGTAGTTGAAATACCTCTGAAATGCTTCCGGGATTTGCTTCCAGCAACTTTATTTGCAATGTGTAGACGCAGCTCATTGCTGCTCTCAGGTGCAACCTCGTGGCACAAGGACGAATTGAAACTTTGGCCATACAATCTCCATCTCGCTGGACGAGTTGAGATTACTCTGTGTTCAACCGAACACTCTAACGGATCCGAAGGAGACCGCCGAGCAATGCGCAACTTCATTCGTTTGCCTGCAGAAGTGAAGAGATTAAAGATTTCTCTTCCATCTTCAATCAAGTCGACATTTCTGAGTTCTCCACCAGCCCGCCGAGAATCAACAGCCGTGCCCGCCAACAGAGCGAGGAAACGGCCTCCCGTCATCACCCGAGCCTCAAGGAACCGGGTCGGAATTAAAGGACGGATGAACACACATTCTGTCCTCATGCGATTCAAGTAAGAGGTTTACGTCTGGGCAGAGATAGAATATTATAGTGTGTTATTCTTGTGTTTCAAGGTTTTTGCTTGTACAGTTTACGGACCGCCATGTCCGCTCATTATTGATACTCAGGTTATTAATTATCACAAATTTGTTTTGCTGTATTGTGGTCCAACCAAATTGGACTGTTGTGCATTTTCGCCATCGTGGGTGAAACCGGCAAACTGAGTTATCCATTAAAGAGTCAAAGAACACGGGACTTTTACGAGCCATCCACCGCGTCTCTGAGCGATAAACTGACAGCTGCTTTCTCTCCCACGATTGAGAAATCGGCTTGAGGGCTGTCACTTTATTCTCTCTCTCTCTCTCTCTCTCTCTCTCTCTCTCTCGTACTAACCACACACACACACACACCTAATGTGTTATAGGATTATTTTTATTTCCATATTTAATCATATCACTGTTTAGTTTGTAGTTGTAAGTCGGAAGTTTATTGACTGCATTGTATTAATTATTAACTGATATTACTGCATAAATAAACTTTGTTTATATTGCAAAGATAAGTGTTTTGGTTTGTTTTGCATACACCTGTGTCATGCTGACGGAATGTCAGTGCTTGGATTCAAGCCTTCATTCATTGTTTTTTTCCCCGAAAATCGATATTCTTCGGATGTCGATTTTCCTGAGAAAACAATCTAATATTGAGACTGTTTTACTATCTGGTTATTAGCCCCTGATTCCAGGGTGGTGCCCCGTCAATGTTAATCCTTATTAATTTTCTATTGATTTTTGATAATTGATAATTATCTTTGATGATTGTTGAATTTGAATGATCAATAAGCTAGTGTTAATTTTAATTAATGTTTCATCAATGTTAACAATTAACGATTATCTTTGATAATTGTTGATTTAAAGGATTAAAAAAAAGCTAACGTTCATTCTCATCAATGTTCTATTGATTTTAATGATTAATAATTATCTTTGATAATTATTAATTATTGCTAATAACCAAACTTGCTCCTAAACGTAGCACACTACATTTACTGGAGCCCCATATGAGGTTTTAATGAGTTAGATTCAATTAATTAATTTAAATATTAATTAATAACTAAAGAAATAATTATTAATTATTTCTGATAGTAACACTGACCTAAACAACCAGTAAAGCCCTACACAAACTTCCTCAGCCGTCTCAAGAAAAGAGGTGCTTGTGAACACTCTTCACAACGGCCTCAGTGTGGACGGACCATGTGAGTTCCTCAGTGATGTGGACACCGAGGAACTTGAAGCTGCTGACTCTCTCCACTGGTGCTCGATTAATGGTGATGGGGCTGTGTTCTCTGTCTTTTCTTATGAAGTCCACCACAAGCTCCTTGCGTTGGACTTCTAGTTTGCCAAATTTGGCCATTAAATGTTGTGGGTTCCAGTTGCAGCATTTGTCATTTTGTTGAGCACACTTGGCCAAAAAGGACAAGGCTATCTGACCACCAAAACTCTTTTCTCAAACAAATACATTCATGCTGTCAATAGCATGGCTTATTCCTTGATCCGATGACCTCTCTTCTGGATATTTTGCTCCTCGGAGTCACCCTCCCATGGAGACTTTGCTGAGGGTGGTGCTGTGGCTTAGTTGGTTAAAGCGCCTGTCTAGTAAACAGGAGATCCTGGGTTCAAATCCCAGCAGTGCCTTTGTAGTGTGTTGTGCATCTCAGAAACTTCCAATCACTTTTGTTGTCACACAGCCATATACACAAGTGCAATGGTGTGTGAAATTCTTGGGTGCAGTGCCGATCAACATAGCAGTTGTGACAGTGATGAGACATGTACCAATTTACAATAACATCAAATTAACACAGCACAATTTAAAGTCTAATATACACATAATTACACACAACAATATACAAATAATAACATACACTGTACAGTATACAATACACACAATATAAACACACATTATTCAATAAAAATAAAAAAATAAAAAGTTATATAGTAGTATATATAGAATGTACAGTATGTTGTATTGTACTGTATTGACATTCAGGCTGTCGGTTGATAGTAGGTTGTTAAGAGAGAATATAATATAATAATAATATAATATAATTTATGACAGTCCGGTGTGAGATATAAGAGTAATAAAGTGCAGTGCTGATGTATTTTGATCGTGGGAGATCAAGAGTCTGATTGCTTGGGGGAAGAAGCTATCATGGAGTCGGCTGGTGCGGGTACTGATGCTGCGATACCACCTGTCTGATGGTAGCAGTGAGAACAGCCCATGGCTCGGGTGGCTGGAGTCTCTGATGATCCTCCGAGCTTTTTTCACACACCGCCTTGTATATATTTCCTGGAGGGAGGGAAGCTCACCTCCGATGATGTGTCTGGCAGTTCGCACCACCCTTTGCAGTGCTTTGCGGTTGTGGGCTGTGCTATTGCCGTACCAGGCGGAGATGCAGCCAGTCAGGATTCTCTCTACAGGTGCAGGTGTAGAACCGTGTGAGGATGTGGCGGTTCATTCCAAACTTCCTCAGCCGTCTCAGGAAGAAGAGGTGCTGATGAGCCTTCTTCACAACGACTTCAGAGTGGATGGACCATGTGAGTTCCTCAGTGATGTGGACACCCAGGAACTTGAAGTTGCTGACTCTCTCCACTGGTGCTCCATTGATGGTGATGGGACTGTGTTCTCTGTCTTTTCTTTTGAAGTCCACCACAAGCTCCTTTGTCTTACTGACGTTGAGGGAGAGGTTGTGCTCTTGACACCAGTGTGTCAGAGTGTGCACCTCCTCTCTGTAGGCTGTTTCATCATTGTCAGTGATCAGACCTACCACCGTCGTATCATCAGCAAACTTAATGATGGCATTGGAGCTATGTGTTGCCACACAGTCATGTGTGTACAAGGAATACAGTAGTGGGCTGAGAACACAGCCCTGCGGGGCTCCAGTGTTGAGGGTCAGTGATGAGGAGATGGTGCTGCCTATTCTAACCACATGGCGTCTGCTTGACAGGAAGTCCAGGATCCAGCTGCACAGCGAGCTGTTTAAGCCCAGAGCCTGGAGTTTCTCATCTAGCTTGGAGGGCACTATGGTGTTGAATGCTGAGATGTAGTCTACAAACAGCATTCTCACATAAGTGTTCTTTTTTTCCAGGTGGGAGAGAGCAGTGTGTAGTGTAGATGCAATGACATCATCAGTGGAGCGGTTGTTGTGGTAAGCAAACTGCAATGGGTCTAGAGAGAGAGAGGCAGCACAGAGCAGATGTAATCTCTGATTAGTCTCTCAAAGCATTTGCTGATGATGGGGGTCAGAGCAACAGGACGCCAGTCATTTAAGCAAGTTATTTTTGATTGCTTTGGAACAGGCACAATGGTGGATGTTTTAAAGCATGTGGGGACTACAGACAAAGAGAGGGAAAAGTTGAAAATGTCTGTAAAAACACCAGCCAGCTGGTTCGCGCACGCTCTGATGACGTGGCCCGGAATGCCATCTGGGCCCGCGGCTTTGTGGATATTCACCCGTCGGAAGGATCGGGTTACATCCGCTACAGAGACAGAGAGTGAACTAACCTCTGTAGCTTCGGCCGTGAGAGCTCTCTCCACGAGGGCGGTGTTATTTCCCTCAAAACGAGCATAAAAAGTATTTAGCTCATCCGGGAGAGAGGCAGCGGTGTTCATGGCGGAGTTTTTATTCCCTTTAAAGTCCGTGATGATGTTAATTCCCTGCCACATGCTTCTAGAGTTGGTGGTGTTAAACTGTCTTTCAGTCTTGTTCCTGTACTGGTGTTTTGCTGTTCTGATTTTTGGAGGGTATAACCGGCTTGTTTATTCTCCTCCACGTTCCCGGAATTGAAAGCGGAGGTCCGCACATTAAGTTCCGCGCGAACATCGCTATTTATCCATGGCTTCTGGTTCGGATAGATCCGTGTTGTTCTGGTCGGAACTACGTCCTCCACGCACTTTTTGATGAAACACATTTAGCTATCAGTGTAAAGCTCGATGTCGTCATCAGAGGCAGACCGGAACATCTCCCAGTCCGCGTGATCAAAACAGTCCTGTAGCGTAGAGTTTGATTGGTCCGACCAGCACTGGATCGTTCTGAGAGTGGGTGCTTCCTGTTTCAGTTCCTGCCTGTAAGCGGGCAGAAGCAGAATGGAAGAGTGGTCCGATTTGCCAGATGGTGGGCGGGGGAGGGATTTGTAGCCAACCCGGAAGGGAGAGTAGCAATGGTCCAAAACCCGGTCCCCTCGTGTGTTGAAACTAATGTGCTGGTGGTATTTTGGTGCGACTGATTTGAAACTGGCTTTATTAAAGTCCCCGGCCACAATGAACGTGGCCTCAGGGTGCGCAGTTTCCTGCTCACTTATACTCCCATACAGTTCCTTGATTGCCTGGTCTGTGTCGGCTTGTGGCGGGATGTACACAGCTGTGATAATGACCGCTGTGAATTCCCTCAGTAGCCAGAATGGTCGACACAGAAGCATGAGAAATTCCAGATCGGGAGAGCAGAAAGACTTGATAGAATGTACGTTCCTCTGATCACTGAGTCTTGGGTGCAGTTCCAAGCAACATAGCAGTCATGACAGTGATGAGACATATACCAATCTACATAAACATCAGATTTACACAACCCAATTTAGAAAACTAATATACACATAATTGCTCCACAAAATATACAAAGAATAATATACAATGTGCAGTATACCATACACACAATATAGAATACACAGTATAAAATAAAAATAATATATATAATTGTGCAGTAAGGTTGTATAGTGTTGTATTGACATTCATGCTGTTGGTTGATAGTCAGTTGCCTGTGTGTTGTTAAGAGAAATATAATTATGACAGTCCAGTGTGAGATTGATAAAGTGCAGTGCAGATATATGTTGATCATGAGCGATCAAGAGTTCAGATTTCTGATTGCTTGGGGGAAGAAGCTGTCGTGAAGTCGGCTGGTGCAGGTCCTGATGCTGCGATACCGCCTGCCTGAGGGTAGCAGTGAGAGCAGCCCATGGCTCGTGTGGCTGAAATCTCTGATGATCCTCCAAGCTTTTTTCACACACCGCCTGGTATAGATGTCCTGAGGGAGGGAAGCTCACCTCCGATGATGTGTCTGGCAGTTTGCACCACCCTTTGCAAGCTTTTGCGGTTGAGGGCAGTGCTGTTGCCTTACCAGACAGTGATGCAGCCAGTCAGGATGCTCTCTACAGTGCTGGTGTAGAACCGTGTGAGGATGTGGTGGTTCATTCCAAACTTCCTCAGACGTCTCAGGAAAAGAGGCGATTGTGAACCTTCTTCACAACGGCCTCAGTGTGGATGGACCATGTGAGTTCCTCAGTGATGTGGACACTGAGGAACTTGAAGCTGCTGACTCTCTCCACTGGTGCTCCATTGATGGTGATGGGGCTGTGTTCTCTGTCTTTTCTCATGAAGTCCACCACAAGCTCCGTGCGTTGGACTTCTAGTTTGCCAATTTGGCCATTCAAATGTTGTGGGTTCCAGTTGCAGCATTTGGCATTTTGCTGAGCACACTCGTCCAAAAAATGACAAGGCTATCTGACCACCAAAACTCTTTTCTCAAACAAATATTTTCATGCTGTCAATAGCATGGCCTATTCCTTGATCCGATGACCTCTCTTCTGGATATTTTGCTCCTCGGAGTCACCCTCCCATGGAGACTTTGCAAAGGAAGGTGCTGTGGTTTAGTTGGTTAAAGTGTCTTGTAAACAGGAGATCCTGGATTCAACTCCCGCCAGTGCTTTTGTAGTGTGTTGTGCACCTCGGGAACTTAGACATTTAGAAATTTGTGCTTTTCTAAAAGCCAATAGAAAAAGGTTACTCAAGTAAATTTGCTGCAGTGATCAAGGGTACAAGCCAATCCTGTTCACAGATCTTTCCTTGGCTATGTTTTAATGAC
Organism: Myxocyprinus asiaticus; assembly: GCF_019703515.2. Taxonomy (NCBI): domain Eukaryota; kingdom Metazoa; phylum Chordata; class Actinopteri; order Cypriniformes; family Catostomidae; genus Myxocyprinus; species Myxocyprinus asiaticus. Next base: position 77,926 of record NW_026249815.1, read on the forward strand.
ACTCAGACATGCTAACACACTTTTTCAACAGGGTACTGTGTCTTAGCTCGTCAAGGTATCTTTCTTATAAACAGGAGATCCTGGTTTTAAATCTTAGCAGTGCTTATCTGGCAGTGACTGTGCTGTCTGGCCCCTCCTGAGGACAAGAGTTCCTGACATCTCCTTTTGAAAGTGCGTTCAGTTCTTAATTCTTGGGAAGTTGATTTTCTTACCACAAAGACTGTAATCTCAGAGTGTTGGAGACACAAGACAGTGACTAATGTGGGCTCTGTGGCGCAATGGATAGCGCATTGGACTTCTAGATTGCAGAACGTGGCCATTCAAAGGTTGTGGGTTCAAGTCCCACCAGAGTCATTACCTTTGTCATATTGCTAAGCACACTTGGCCAATGAACAAATCTATCTGACCACCAAAACTCTTTTCTCAAACAAACACTTTAATGCTCTCAATAGCATGGCCTATTACTTGATCCTTTCACCTCTTTTTTGCTCCTCTGAGTCATCCTTCCATGCAATATCTGCAGATGGTGGTGCTGTGGCTCACTTGGTTAAAGTGGCTGCCTTGTAAACAGGAGATCCTGGGTTCAAATCCCAGCTGTTCCTTTGCAGTGTGATCTGCACTTCATCAATCTGTATGTATGTTGAAATGTGTGTTTTTCTAAGATCAGTTAGTAATCGATTACCAGGTTCAAAATGCTGCAATGATCAAGGCCAAATGTAAGTCCTGTTCACAAATCTTTCATTGGCTGCATTCTAAGGCTACTTTGACATGATAACACTCTTTTACAACAGTTTTCTGTGGCTAAGCTGGTCAAGGCACATGTTTTGTTCATAGCAGATGCTGGTTTCAAATCTTAGAAGTGCTTATATGGCAGTGACTGTGCTCTCTGGCCTTTCCTGAGGACAGAAGGTCCTGACAGTGCATTTTGAAACGGCAATCTATTCTACAGAGATTCAGGGAAGGTGATTTCTTTTTCACAGAGTGTGTAAACTCACAGTTTTAGAGACACAAAGAAGGTCTTTGGGTGGGGTCTCTGGTGCAATGGATAGAGCATCAAATCAAATCAATCAAATGACTTTATTGTCACTCAACCATATACACAAGCGCAACAGTGGGTGAAAGTCTTGGGTGCAGTTCCAAGCAACATAGCAGTCATGACAGTGATGAAACATATACCAATCTACATAAACATCAGAGTTACACAACACAATTTACAAAACTAATATACACATAGTTGCTCAACAAAATATACAAATAATAATATACAATGTGCAGTATACATTTACATTACATTTGCATTTATTCATTTGGCAGACGCTTTTATCCAAAGTGACTTACAAAAGAGGAAAACATAAGCGAATCATCTTAAGGAGACAGTGGTATGAAAAGTGCCGTATTACAAAGTTTCCCTAGCATCAGAATAGCATTCAAAACAGAATAAAGTGCAACACGAATTATTATTATTATTTTTTTAAATGACTCGTTAAGTGCTCATGGAAAAGATGTGTTTTTAGTCATTTTTTGAAGACGGAGAGTGAGTCAGCTTCATGGATGGAGTTGGGAAGGTCGTTCCACCAACGTGGTATGATGAAGCTGAAAGTCCGGGAAAGTGTTTTGGTGCCTCTTTGTGTTGGTACAACAAGGCGACGTTCCTTAGCCGACCGCAGGCTTCTAGTGGGCGCGTAGCTCTGCATAAATGATTTTAGGTATGCTGGAGCAGACCCAGTGACTCTTCTGTATGCCAGCATCAGATCCTTGAATTTGATACATGCATCAACCAGTAACCAGTGGAGAGAGACAAGGAGTGGTGCAACATGTGCTCTCTTTGGTTCATTAAAGACCAGATGTGCTGCTGCATTCTGGATCATTTGCAGGGGTCTAATTGCACATGCAGGGAGGCCTGCAATGAGAGCGTTACAGTAGTCCAGTCTAGTTATGACAAGTGACTGGACAAGCAGTTGTGTGGTGTGTTCAGAGAGGAAGGGTCTTATCTTCCTGATATTGTAGAGTGTAAATCTACATGATCTTGAGGTCTTTGAGATGTGGTCTGTGAAATTTAGTCTGCTGTCAATGGTTACCCCTAGATTTCTTACTGATTTGGAAGGCGTTACTCTAGTTGCACCCAGCTGCATGGTGATGTTGTGTTCAACAGCAGGGTTGGCTGGAAAGACAAGGAGTTCAGTCTTGGCTGGGTTGAGTTGCAGGTGGTGCTGCTTCATCCAGGCCGAGATGTCTGCCAGGCAGGCAGAAATTCGAGCAGTCACTGTGGTGTCGTTGGGCTGGAAAGGCAAGTAGATTTGCGTGTCATCAGCGTAGCAGTGGTAAGAGAAACCATGTGGCTGAATGATGGGTCCCAGTGATGTTGTGTATATAGAGAAGAGAAGTGGCCCAAGCACTGATCCCTGAGGTACCCCAGTACGTAGCTGATGAGGCTTGGATACCTCACCTCTCCGGGCTACCTTGAAGGACCTACCTGAAAGATAGGACTTAAACCAGTCAAGCAGTCGTGTATACCATACACACAATATAGAATACACAGTATACAATCAAAATAATATATATAAATGTGCAGTAAAGTTGTATAGTGTTGTATTGACATTCATGCTGTTGGTTGATAGTCAGTTGCCTGTGTGTTGTTAAGAGAAATATAATTATGACAGTCCAGTGTGAGACTGATAAAGTTCAGTGCTGATATATGTTGATCATGAGCGATCAAGAGTTCAAAATTCTGATTGCTTGGGGGAAGAAGCTGTCGTGAAGTCGGCTGGTGCAGGTCCTGATGCTGCGATACCGCCTGCCTGATGGTAGCAGTGAGAGCAGCCCATGGCTTGTGTGGCTGGAGTCTCTGATGATCCTCCAAGCTTTTTTCACACACCGCCTGGTATAGATGTCCTGAGGGAGGGAAGCTCACCTCCGATGATGTGTCTGGCAGTTCGAACCACCCTTTGCAAGGCTTTATGGTTGAGGTCGGTGCTGTTGCCTTACCAGGCAGTGATGCAGCCAGTCAGGATGCTCTCTACAGTGCTGGTGTAGAACCGTGTGAAGATGTGGTGGTTCATTCCAAAAGTTGCGCCTCATGTATTCAGATAGAAGACAAAGGCAGGCCTAACACAGTCGTAAAAACCTAACTCAAGCCCCCACATTCCAAGTCGTAAATTATACTGATAAAAATTGCGCCAAAATCAAACAAAGGGAGTCCAAAACAGACTACAAATCCCATGAAGCTTTGCTCACTAAAGGATCGAACTCTCAACTCCTATTGGATGAGGCACACAACAGAAAGTCCCTCAAACATGACATCATCAGTAGTTGAAATACCTCTGAAATGCTTCCGGGATTTGCTTCCAGCAACTTTATTTGCAATGTGTAGACGCAGCTCATTGCTGCTCTCAGGTGCAACCTCGTGGCACAAGGACGAATTGAAACTTTGGCCATACAATCTCCATCTCGCTGGACGAGTTGAGATTACTCTGTGTTCAACCGAACACTCTAACGGATCCGAAGGAGACCGCCGAGCAATGCGCAACTTCATTCGTTTGCCTGCAGAAGTGAAGAGATTAAAGATTTCTCTTCCATCTTCAATCAAGTCGACATTTCTGAGTTCTCCACCAGCCCGCCGAGAATCAACAGCCGTGCCCGCCAACAGAGCGAGGAAACGGCCTCCCGTCATCACCCGAGCCTCAAGGAACCGGGTCGGAATTAAAGGACGGATGAACACACATTCTGTCCTCATGCGATTCAAGTAAGAGGTTTACGTCTGGGCAGAGACAGAATATTATAGTGTGTTATTCTTGTGTTTCAAGGTTTTTGCTTGTACAGTTTACGGACCGCCATGTCCGCTCATTATTGATACTCAGGTTATTAATTATCACAAATTTGTTTTGCTGTATTGTTGTCCAACCAAATTGGACTGTTGTGCATTTTCGCCATCGCGGGTGAAACCGGCAAACTGAGTTATCCATTAAAGAGTCAAAGAACGCGGGACTTTTACGAGCCATCCACCGCGTCTCTGAGCGATAAACTGACAGCTGCTTTCTCTCCCACGATTGAGAAATCGACTTTATGGCTGTCACTTTATTCTCTCTCTCTCTCTCGTACTAACCACACACACACACACACACCTAATGTGTTATAGGATTATTTTTATTTCCATAATCTAATCATATCACTGTTTAGTTTGTAGTTGTAAGTCGGAAGTTTATTGACTGCATTGTATTAATTATTAACTGATATTACTGCATAAATAAACTTTGTTTATATTACAAAGAGAAGTGTTTTGGTTTGATTTGCATACGCCTGTGTCATGCTGACGGGATGTCAGTGCTTGGATTCAAGCCTTCATTCATTGTTTTTTCCCCGAAAATTGATATTCTTCGGATGTCGATTTTCCTAAGAAAACAATCTAATATCTGGTTATTAGCCCCTGATTCCAGGGTGGTGCCCCGTCAATATTAATCCTTACTAATTTTCTATTGATTTTTGATAATTGATAATTATCTTTGATGATTGTTGAATTTGAATGATCAATAAGCTAGTGTTAATTTTAATTAATGTTTCATCAATGTTAACAATTAACGATTATCTTTGATAATTGTTGATTTAAAGGATTAAAAAAAGCTAACGTTCATTCTCATCAATGTTCTATTGATTTTAATAATTAATATTTATCTTTGATAATTATTAATTATTGCTAATAACCAAACTTGCTCCTAAACGTAGCACACTACATTTACTGGAGCCCCATATGAGGTTTTAATGAGTTAGATTCAATTAATTAATAAATTTAAATATTAATTAATAACTAAGCCACCCTCCCATGGAAACTTTGCTGATGGTGGTGCTGTGGCTTAGTTGGTTAAAGCACCTGTCTAGTAAACAGAATATCCTGGGTTCAAATCCCAGCAGTGCCTTTGTAGTGTGTTGTGCATCTCAGGAACTTCAAATTACTTTTATTGTCACACAGCCATATACACAAGTGCAATGGTGTGTGTAATTCTTGGGTGCAGTGCCGATCAACATAGCAGTTGTGACAGTGATGAGACATATACCAATTTACAATAACATCAAATTAACACAGCACAATTTAAAGTCTAATATACACATAATTACACACAACAATATACAAATAATAATATACACTGTACAGTATACAATACACACAATATAATAACACATTATTCAATAAAAAATAAAAAAAAGTATATTTAGTAGTATATATAGAATGTACAGTAGGTTGTATTGTACTGTATTGACATTCAGGCTGTCGGTTGATAGTAAGGTGTTAAGAGAGAGTATAATATAATAATTATATCATATAATTTATGACAGTCTGGTGTGAGATATAAGAGTAAGAGTAATAAAGTGCAGTGCTGATGTATTTTGATCATGGGAGATCAAGAGTTCAAAAGTCTGATTGCTTGGGGGAAGAAGCTATAATGGAGTCGGCTGGTGCGGGTCCTGATGCTGCGATACCGCCTGCCTGATGGTAGCAGTGAGAACAGCCCATGGCTCGGGTGGCTGGAGTCTCTGATGATTCTCCGAGCTTTTTTCACACACCGCCTTGTATATATTTCCTGGAGGGAGGGAAGCTCACCTCCGAAGATGTGTCTGGCAGTTCGCACCACCCTTTGCAAGGCTTTGCGGTTGAGGGCTGTGCTGTTGCTATACCAAGCAGTGATGCAGCCAGTTAGGATGCTCTCTACAGTGCTGGTGTAGAACCTTGTGAGGATGTTGTGGTTCATTCCAAACTTCCTCAGGCATCTCAGGAAGAAGAGGCGCTGGTGATCCTTCTTCATAACGGCCTCAGTGTGGATGGACCATGTGAGTTCCTCAGTGATGTGGACACCGAGGAATTTGAAGCTGTGGACTCTCTCCACCGGTGCTTCATTGATGGTGATGGGGCTGTGTTCTCTGTCTTTTCTCCTGAAGTCCACCACAAGCTCCATGCATAGGACTTCTTATTTGCCAAATTTGGCCATTCAAATGTTGTGGGTTCCAGGTACAGCATTTGTCATTTTGCTGATCACACTTGGCCAAAAAACTACAAGGCTATCTGACCACCAAAACTCTTTTCTAAAACAAACACTTTCATGCTGTCAATAGCATGGCCTATTCCTCCATCCTATGACCTCTCTTCTGGATGTTTTCTCCTCAGAGTCACCCTCTCATGAAGGCTTCACAGAGGAAGGTGCTGTGGCTCACTTGGTTAAAGTGCCTACCTAGTAAACAGGAGATCTTGGGTTTAAATCCCAGCAGTGCCTTTGCAGTTTGATGTGCATCCTCAAAGTACACATGTTGAAATATGCACTTCTAAAAGCTGTCAGCAGACTGTTGCCCAGTTAAAAATGATGCACTAATCATTGTTGTAAGTTAGTACCCTTCACAAATCTTTACTCCATTAAATTCAAAGGCTACTTTGACATGCTAACATTA